>NC_134487.1:255405458-255705458 GCF_040206685.1 Ascaphus truei | reverse complement strand
ATATGTTATCATTGAAAGAAGACATGAATAAATATAAAATAGACATTTTTTAAATTGTAACTAATCCTGCGCAGTAGGTTTCAGCTGGGCATGCCTGCCCACTAGTCGCCGGCACCGCGCAGACACAGCACAGGCGCAGCACAGGCCCTGGACACACACACAGAGACACATACAAACACAGACAGAGACATACACACGCACACGAGGAAATCCCTGTTACTATACGTTTTGAAGTGCAAATAGTATTGACATGAAGGTAAAACAGGGGGCATGTGCCGCGCACACGCGTTCTTAATGAAACCTCTTTTAATTAAAAATGTCACCATCACAAATACAATTTCTGTGACACAACAGTGACAAAACACAAATAAGTTTCACTTAAAATGTGCGTGCTCGGCACACACACACTTTTATTTTTGTAGCCATTCACAGAAGAGGTATAAAACAACATGAAGGGGGAGACATAAATGAAAGAAATCCAAACAGATAACAGGACAAGGTGAGAATCCAACTGGAGAAAAATGCAGAGCACAGCAACAAAATGGAGCTATGCACAGTGGTACAATTAAAATCCATTTATTTGGAGGGTGACAGTATGGAGGATGGCAAGTGGATACCTCTAACGCATTTTGCGCTCTCTGCGCTTTGTCAGTTGGACAATGCACCAGTTGGAAGCACGCATAAGAAGACAAGGTGCATCAATTGTGAGTAAAAACATTTGAGATTATCAACTCTACTCACTGGCATGAACTGTATTGTTTGACCCACTCATCATGCTCTAGGGGGCGTAGGCCTGTAGAATTAGTGGAGAACAGGCCTTAGTTGTCCTCACAGTCAAACATTTGCCCTATTATTCACCTTGTCCAGGCATCTATACCTACCCCCATTCTTGAGTTGTGCATACTTGGATTTACATTATATGAATCACATTCATGTAAACTACTGTCTGTCTTCAACAAACCTCATTCATGCATATCTAGCTTCATCCACTACTCCTAGAGCACTGGTCATTGGAACTTATGTTCTTATTTTCATTTTGAGATTACAGGACAAGAATGCAACATGAGAAATTATCAGTTGGACAGGGAACCTCCGGCCAAGTTAGTTTATTGAGCAAAGTATTGCCCTTTTGTCCTACAAAACAAATTTGACATTATTACAGATATACAGTACAATTATTTGCTTAAAAGTTAACTATTGTAACCCATAGACCCCCCCCCACCCCCGGTCGCAGATCAGACCCCCTAGGGTGTGCTAAGGTCTGGCTACATGTGTCTAGGTGGTGCATACCTATGAGGAACAGGAGGGCCTGAGTCTCCCGCAATGGTATGGGGGACAACAGGGACAGGTTTCTGGGGTACATGCCTTCATCTGGTTCTAGTGGTGCAACGCCTCCATCTCTGGCAAGCCCTATCAGGGTAAGGTGAAATCCTTCCAGTGAACCCCTCGATGGGGCGAGAGATTTCAGTCTCACACAGTCTCTTATAAAACAAGTAGCAGCAGCTCTTTATTATCCGCAGCAGCACACAGCACACAGCAGTATCAGGTACAGCAGGTCTTCTCTCTCCAGACTGTACCCTTTCAGGATGGGCTGTCTGGTACTCTTTGTTCCCCTGCCACCACCCCAAGTCACAGGCACTCAGGGTGGGGCTAGCTCTTCCCTCACCCCCTAAGCAGGGTGAGGGGCACTGGTCCACCGCAGTTCTATCAACTCTACTCAGGGCCTGCCTGAGCTCCTCCAAATGTGATCCATAACTCTCCAACTCTGAACTGACACACTCCTTCTGCTGGAACACACTCAACCACACTAAATTGACTGTGCACTGCCCTTTATGACTTTGGCAGGCCCCTCCCCAATGTCTCTTGCCTCAGACACAGAGTCAGGCAGCCTACCTCCACCACTCAGGGCAGGGCTTGAAGCGGGGGAAACCCATGATAACTACTGGCAGCCTGCACTTAGCAGGACTTACACCAGTAGAAGGAAAGACATATAGCCCAAATTCTTACCAGGGCTACACTATTAAGAAACATTACAGGCTAAAGCAGTAAAATTCAGGGCATTATTGAAAACCCTGCTCTCTGATTGGTTAAAATTCCGGGCATTATCCACAGTAATGCCCTGAATTTCAGCAGCTTGCAAAATGCAGTTTTCAATTTGTTTATTTCCAGCCAATCAGCTTTCAGAACAGCTGAGACAGGGCAGGGGGGATTGGTTTGAATTAAGTAAAACCTCTGAGACATGGCAGGGGATTGGAAAAAAAGTATCAGCCACAGTTTGACTCCTCCCACTCCCGAGCTGACTGAGATTTTCTGAGCAGATTCAGTTGAATTGGGGGGGAGGGGGAGAGAGATAAAGGGAAATCTGCAAGTAAGTGTGTTGTGTATAGAGGTGCAGTGTTGTGTGTGTGTGTGTGTGTGTGTATGTGTGTGTGAGGGGGAGGTGTAGAGGTGCTATGTTGTGTGTGTGGGGGGGAGGGGGACGGGGGGTGTAGAGGTGCTGTGTTGTGCTGTGTTGTGTGTAGAGCTGGGGGGGAGAGTGCAAAGTTTATTAAGTGGCTGCATTTTTTATTGTGGCTGCAGTGTGGGTGTGTGTGTTGTGCTGTTGTATGTGTAGCAGCAGTTTGTGTGAGTGTAGAGCTGATGTGTGTGTGTGTGTGTGTGTGTGTATAGAGCTCCAGTGTGTGTGTGTGTGTGTGTGTGTCAGTAGCAGTGTTTATGGGTGTAGCATGTGTGTGTAGCAGCAGAGTTTGTGTGTGTGTAGAGCTGCTGCTGTGTGTGTAGAGGTGCTGTGTAGTGAGTGTAGAGGAGGTGCTGTGTTGTGTGTCTAGAGCTCCAGTGTGTGTGTGTGTAGAGGCACTGTGTTGTGTGTGGTGTGCTGTTTTGTGTGTGTGTGTGTGTGTGTGTGTAGCAGCAGTTTGTGTGTGAGCTGCTGTGTGTGTGTGTGTGTGTGTGTGTGTGTGTGTGTGTGTTTGTGTGTGTGTGTGTGTGTGTGTGTGTGTGTGTGTGTGTGTGTGTGTGTGTGTGTGTGTGTGTGTGTGTACACAGAGGGGGCGGCAGTGTGTGGATATAGATATCTGCAGTGTAAGAGTATATAGAGGTGGTTTCATGTATTTACCATTTTATTTGAATAAAAAAATCTATTTAACTATACAAAAGTGTCTATTATTTATGAAATAAGCCTACATTTAGCCTATAATAGTAATAATTCCCTCAAAACAGGGCATTACTGGCCAATAATTCCCTGGCTGGGTTAAAGTCCCTCGGCTTCGCCTCGGGCCTTCAACTCTTCCAGCCAGGGCATTATTGGCCAGTAATGCCCTGTTCTTCGGGGATTATTACTTAATTATAACTCAAAATAAAAATCGATATGAAGAATCTTTGCGAAGCCTTAAAGTAAGATTAGTTCAGCTGTAGACACTATTTTAAAGCAGTAACTAAAGATATAGAGAATCTGCAACTGGTACACTTTATGTCATGATAATTTCACAATGAAGAAAGAACAGCGTTATTTGAATTAGAGCAGATGAATAACATAATATAGTAATACAACCTTCCAGCAAAGGGAGCAATATTGTGATACTGAATCAAGGAGATTACCATTAAGAAAATCTAAGACAGTTTAATAATGAAAGTTGCTTCAGTATTTGTAGTTGTAGAACTGACCTAGGTTTTAACGTTGAAAACTAAATGACAACCACCGGATCAATCTGTACCTTTAATAACCAACATCGAGAAGTACATAGTATCTTCTCTAAACTTTGGGGACTTCTAATGTTTTGTGGAGATTTACAATAATTTTTGATCCCCAAATCTAGAAATTAGTGGAGTAATCTACAGTATCTGTTGACATGTCCCTGCAATGAAAATATATAGGAATGACAACACGACTACTTAAGAAACATGTCTTGGAACACATTAGCAATATATTTTAGCAGGACATATGTTAACCCCAGTAGTGAGACATTTTATAAATCATCATGACTGCTCCAGTAAGGGGCTTGAAGTCCATGGCATAAAAATTATACACTTGGGATTGAGAGTAGGAGATTTAGAACAGTTTTTGTTAAGGCTAGAAGTAAGATGGATATACACTTTAAATACTTTATCCCCACAGGAGTTTAATGAGGACTTTAAAAAATTTTTTTTTTTACAGTTTACACATGAACATTGCTTTGAACAGCATCCATAAGGCATGTACATAATGTCCATAGTGTATGAACTAACAGACTAATAAACATAAACATAATGTAAAGGCATGGTATATGGGATAAATAAAGAAAAAATGGGACAAAACATAAGGGGAAGGAGGGGGTGAGGGGATGGGGGTATACCGCTTCCGTCTTGAATTTGTATAGTTTGTGCAATCACTCTCTTGCTATCTTGTTATCTCCTCTCCGTGCAGTCCCATAGCCTCCTTAGTGATGGGCGGACCACCACCCATCAAGCTTTGATGCCCCGTTACCAGTTCCTAGTCCCTTCCAGAAGAGAATGCACCTGATACTATTATAGCAAAATTATCGCCCTATTCACCCCTGGGATGTCCGAATGTGCTAACCATGGTAACAAAACTTTTTGGAATTTAGTACCTGTATAATTTACCAGGCTTGTGAGCTTCTCCATTTGACAGACAAACCAAATTGTATTCCTGATTTTAGCTAATGATGGAGAATCATTCTGTTTCCATAATGCTGCGATCTCACACCTTGTTGCTGTCGCAAAGTGCGCAATTAGTCTATTTTCGTCTCTGGATAACTCTTGAGCTGGTCTGTTCAAGAGGAACAGCCAGGGGTCCAATGGAATTTCGAGGTCCAATAACTTCTATAGCCAATCTTGAATGTTCACCCACGCGGGAGATATTTGAGGGCAAGCCCTAAGCATGTGTAACAAGTCCGCTTGCTCTCCACATTGTTTAGGACACAATGGGGAGTAGCCTTCTACAAATGTTGACAGTTTTAATGGGGTGTAGTACCACCTCATCATCACTTTATATGCATTCTCTTTCAGCGAGGTACAAATTGAACTTTTTGCAACCGCCAGAAATATTTCATCCCACTCCTTATCTGCCAATGCCTCTCCTAAATCTTTCTCCCATTGAGACATGAAAGACGGTCTTTGAGTATACACTGGGCAGGAACAGATCACTTCCTTATACATTTGAGATGTTAGTCCACATGTATGTGTCTTAATTAAACAGAGTTTTTCAAAATTTGTTAATGGGGGAAGGTGATAATTTGGAGTAAAAGGTTCTGATCTGGAGGTATTTAAAGAATTTGAAGTGGGGAAATTCCTTTTCATATCTGATTTGCTCAAAAGTTTTTATATTGTTTCTCGCCTCCAGATCCCTAAGTCTGTTTCTGTTTCCAAATTGCAAAGTCTTACCATTCAGGCCAGGAGCAAAATCGGTGTTGTCAAATATAAGTGTCATCAGCGTCCCTCTAGAGGTTAACCCACACTTGAATTTTGTGGTGTCCCAAAACTCCACTGAGTTGGTCATCAAGGAAAGTGGTGCCTTGATGGATTTAAACATTGACTTTTTTGACCAGATTAAATTGACTATGTCATAAGGAGTGCATATCTCCTTTTCCAATTCAACCCATCGTTTCCAGCCGGGCTCGGAATGCCATTGCGATATTTAGCATAATTGCGCCGCCCTATAGTATGATATCAGGCAAGGTACAGCTAGGTCTCCCACTAATGTAGGTCTTTTGACAATCCCCCTCTTGATTCTTGTTTTTTTAAAGATGCAAATGAATTTAGTAATTCGGGATTGCGTCTGGAACAGATACAACATATGTGGAAGAAGATTCATCTTAATGCAGTGAATTCTACCTATCAAGGAGATATTGTATTTGGCCCAGGTTTTTATATCCTCCCGTAAGACTCAAATTAATTTGGAATAGTTTGCCTAGTATAGAGATTTGTAGTCTCTAATGAGGGAAACTCCTCACTTAAAAATTGCTGCCACTTGAAATTGAAGTTAATTGATATCAACTTATTTTGATCTTTTTGGATACTTATGTTTAGTGCCTCTGATTTATCATTATTCATTTTGAATCCTGAAATTCGCTGAAAGTAACCTAACATGCTAAATAGATTGGGTAAGGAGGTGAGGGGCCTCGACAAGATCAGGAATATGTCATCTGCATATAGGACAATTTTATGCATTTGTTTCTTAAATTGGAGCCCTGATATGTCCGGATTTTACCAAATTTTTGCTGCCAGGGGCTCCATGCACATAATGAATAGCAAACTTGGGAGCGGGCATCCCTGCCTCGTGCCGCTCCTTATTTTAAAGAGGTCTGACGAGAACCCCTGAAGAACCATCTTCGCCGCTGGGTTATTATGTCGTGCTGCAATAGCTTGCATAATTCTATTCCCAAATCAAAATGCTCCAAGCGTGGCGTTAAGATACTTTCAGTCTATTCTATCAAACACTTTTTCTGGGTCCAGGCTTAAGACCATAGCAGGAATCTGTTTAATGTTTGCCAATTCAATTAAACTAATGATGCGTCTAGTGTTATCCTGCTTGTTTTGGTGTTATGGGTAACTTTTTCCCATATATAGTTGCTCAAATAATTTTTTTAATTCATCTACTATTAATTTGGGGTTCGAGGTTAAACCTCCTCCTTTGCAACGGATATTTTGGATATTAAAACTTAGTTGTCTACAGGCATACCCCGGTTTAAGGACACTCACTTTAAGTACACTCGCGAGTAAGTACATATCTCTCAATAGGCAAATGGCAGCTCACGCATGCGCCTTTCAGCACGTCCTGAACAGCAATACCGGCTCCCTATCTGTACCGAAGCTGTGCGCAAGCAGGGAGACTATAGAGCCTGTTACACATGTGTTATTTACATCACTTATGCACATATATGACGATTGCAGTACAGTACATGCATCAATAAGTGGGAAAAGGGTAGTGCTTCACTTTAAGTACATTTTCGCTTTACATACATGCTCCGGTCCCATTGCGTACGTTAATGCGGGGTATGCCTGTATTTCTGAGTTTTGTTGTCAATAAGGTCTTGTTCGCTTTTTCGTAAAATTTCCTATCAGACAAACTCAGTGCATTTTCTGCCTGGGAGGTTAGGAGTAAATGTAACTCAATTTTGGTATCTTTTAATTTCTCAAGGATTTCAGGTTTCCCTCTTTTTTTATGTGCCTTGGAGAGGTCTGATAATTTTGCTTGTAAGTCTATTTTTTTTTATCTCTTTCTTTATTTCTCCCATCTGCAATGCTAATGAGGGAACCCCTAAGGGTCGCTTTGTGAGCCTCCCATAGTATCGTCTGAGAATTTACATACTCCTTGATAAAGGACCCCTACGGTCCGAAACGCGTAGGAGCTTTTGTCTCACCCTCTGGGGTATGTTTTTTGAGTGTTGCTGAATAAATAGACTTTATATATTTACACCACCTGGCTCCCTGGCAGTGCACTGTTTTGCTCTCTTCTTTTCTTGCTAGACTACAAATGCTGTATAACCTGTTAGCTCGCAGAGCTCGAGCCTCTGCCACGGAGAGCCTGGGGTGATATATGTATATGTATTGTTTCTTGCCAGATGCAGCGCCTCCACCTGCGATGGCTCACAGCAGAGCGGGAGTTGTACCTCGCAGGATACCAATATAATGATATACACGCAGAACATAAAATAACAGATATCTTTACTAATAGCAATCATAGACTCATATGCATAAGATTCACATACTCCTCCCAATAGAGACACAACTGGCCAAAGCGTCTCGCAGGATGCGACCCTCCACCATGTTCTCCACACCGTGTCCACTGTCCCACACCCAAACCCCTAAGTGTGTGGTGACTGCGCGGCCACTAGAGTGAGAGTGTTATAGTTGGTGCACTTGGTGTAGAGTTACCTACCGAGCGCTCCTGCACTCAGACCAGCAGACTAATCTTCGCAATGGATCCGCAGACACGTTGCTTTCCGTGATGCTCCTCTGGGGCGATCCCACCCGGGTAGATATAATTGTCTCTGAGGAGGTTTGGTCCCAAACCTCTGATAACAAAGTGCAGCGACAATTGTGTCCCTGACTTTGCACACTACTAGGGCAGGTTCCTATTCTCGGGCCTGTCCCTATAGCAACCACAAGCTGCCTGTGACTCAGGGGCCTATCTTGGGCCTAGGGGGGTTTCTGGCCTAGTGTAGAGGCTACTTGCCTCTCCACACATATAGCTCCTACCTCTTCCCCTTCCTGGTCTTGACTGGACAATGTGCTCCCCTGCGCAACCTCCTATCTCCTCCCTGCAGAGCCCCTGTCACCCTATTGGCTCCCTGGCATCACATGGTCCCTCTGGTGCTCATAGGACTTGTAGTCCCCTGCTCTAGCCCTCCTCCCATTGGTCCAGGCTTCGCGCGCTACCACAGCCACTCCCTGCGCATGTGCAAACTCTCTTCAAGCGCCGTCGCCTCCCAGACTCACTGCGCATGCGAGAGTATCAAAATGGTGGCACCCTGAGCGCTCGGGCCGCCGCGGAGTCTCCCATACACCAGAGCACTCCCTGCTAACTCTGCAACCCACCCTGACTCTCCCATTGCAGCGGAGGTGAGGGCAAACCTGGGGGATCTGGCTACATCCACATCCCTTATTAAGTTTAAAGAATTGATCTATGTCTTTATTGACTTTTAGCGCCACCTCCGGGATCTTTAAAAGTGCTTCGTTCAGTTTCCAATTTGCTCTCGGCCTGTCCATATCCAGACTGGTGCACCTGAGCTCTATTGGTGCGTGACCAGACCATGAAATATCATGGATTTTGGTCTCTGCAACCTTTGGAACCAATCTGCTAGATATAAAGAAGTAATATATTCTACTATAACTCAGGTGTGTGTTAGAGAAAAAAATATATTTCTTGTCCACTGGATGGAGCTCTCGTCATATAGCTGTTAGATGGAACTCTTTAAGGCCCTTTAGTAACGCAAGTCGCTCTTCTTTTCTTATGTATTTTGGCTGACTGGATTTGTCCAATTCTGGATTCAGCAGCGTATTAAAATATCTTGCCAGAATTGTGTAGGCTCTCATTATTTTGTGTAGCACAGTAAAAAAGTTGGGGAAAAAGAGGGGTCATATTCACTAGGGGCATAGACATTGGCGATGGAAATAACCTGACCTCTTATTGTTCCTATCAGAATTAAATATCTATCATCTTTATCTTTCCGAATCTTCTCTATCACTAGTGGGAATCTACTGTATTATTGATCAAAATTGCTATCCCTTTCTTTTTAGTCTGATGCCAGATATAATTATCGAAAATATTTTGGTGTGCTTGTCTTACTAAAATAAGTCTCCTGAAGTAATATCAAATATGTTTTCTTCCTTTTATAATCGGACATGGCCATCCGTATTTTTATGGGACTATTAAAGCCCTCTACATTATGCGATAGTATTGTTACCGACATACAGTATTTTACAACTTAAGAAACCGCATCTCCTATCTGTTGTAATCATCTGGTAACTGCACGGAGAGTAACCATGTTGGGAGGGGGGGCATTCTCTGGAACTCCAGAGTCTAACTATATTTTGGGAACCATAATAATCCTTGGGTCTGTGTAGTCTGCTGAACCAACAACCTGATTGCCCTTGGGTTAGCCCAGCAGAATTAATGGGCCGGTATCCTGAGCCAGCTGTATGCCCAGGGTCCCAAGGGGGTTAACCTGTGGTGGGTACTAAACTCACCCTGCCACTATGAGGTTGCATGTGGGCGGTAAGGAAGATGACTTCTCTTCCCAATCCTTCCTTATCAAATTTCATTAATCAAAGAAAACACATATTCAAATACTGTACATTCTTAACATAATGAGACAGCAAAGCAAACAAGCAAACTTCAACATAACAACAAAAATAGCACTGATACTCATCAACAACACTCCCCTCCTGTGTGTTTTTGTGTGACTCCAAGCATTAGGGATCCAAAAGAAGAGAAGATAAACGTTATGTCCTACTTCGTGTCAATGTGCATCAACCATCTTTATTATATTGAGCTGTAATCAACATCTATATAGTTCCTTGTAGCTCAGTCCAGGGTCCCATATGTACTATAGCTACCCCAATATGATGTCAACTGTGTACAGTATAAACCCCGTCAGCACTGTGGCCGTATACCATTATAATTGTATGTTGACTGGGGCCTCACTGGACTTTTTCCTTTACTTTTTAGTCTCATCCACCCCCACAGAATGGAACCCTTGTATCCACTACTGGCCCGTTATGTCTCACTCATTCTGGTGCCCCCACTGTGCTCACACCGGAGTATCATTAAACCTAACTAGAATCCAAAGTCCCGGGCCTCCCCAGTACCACCAAAAGGGCCCCAGTCTTTTTGTGTACATCTAAACCCTGTTGCATCAATCTACTGGGGTCCATCACGTCTTGTCGGTCTGGCACATTTTTCCGTTCCCCTCCACAACTTACCAGCTTGTGCTGGTCTCTCCGGAACTGCAGTCTTTACCTTTAATGGGTTAATCCAATTCATCCTGCCGTGGCCTCCTTTCCCTGCAATTGGGGGCTTTTCTGCAGTTTCCGTCTCACTCCAGCCATCTTGACCAACAGGGGCAGTGTTGGGCCTTCCTTCTTTGCAGAAGCCGGACCAGAGCATAGGGTAAGTCTAAATGGGAAGTCTTTAAGTGAATGAAAGGCTGCTTGTGTCTTGAAATGTTTGAGAGTGTTGCTAATCAATACAGATTGTCTAATAAGAGCAAAGCCAGGCTTAATTAGACGCCATGTCCTGGCTGCCATGCTGGGATCTTCTCACTTCACGCCAAGACTGCTCCAGGACTGGTTCCTCTTATGTTTCTTGATGAGTACTGTAGCTATTGTTTCGGCCACAATGTCAATTTTCTTTAGAAATTCCTCACCCTCGGACAACTCTCTCAGCACATTGGCCCTGCCATTTTTAATAACCAGTAGACTGAAGGGGAACATCCAACGATATCGCACTCCCTTGTCTCTTAAGATTTTTGTAATAGGATGAAGCCTGCGACGCCTATTGAGAGTTGCAGGAGAGAGATCTTGAAACACCTGGATATTTATTTTTTCAAATGTGAAGGCTTTTCAGCTACAGGTGATGTTGCTGAGGGTTTCCTTAGTTTTGTAATGGTGGAACCGGAGGATAATATCCCTCGGGGGGGTCTCCTGGTTGCGGCCTACTTCTCAGGGCTCTATGGCAATGATCCATCTCCAACTCAGATTCAGATTTGTCTGGCCTCATGGATTAGCCAATTTGAGACGAACTCGTCTACATCTGTGATTGACTCTGGGACCCTTTTTATTCTAATATTGTTGCGCCTGTCCCTATTCTCTGAGTCCTCCTGCCGCTCTGTCAATTCCATTATCTGATTTTTTAAGAATGTTTTTGTTTTAATAATTTGGTTGAGGGCTTTGATAGCCCCATCCAGTTTATTTTCAAGATCATTCGTTCTGCTGCCGATGTGGGCAATATCTTTCCTCATCTCATGTCCTTCTGCCTGGAAGAGATATTTTTAATATTGGTTTGAAGGACCATATTGGTAAAAAAAAAGTCTGCCTGTCCCACTTACAATAGTTCCCGCTTGGAGTCTGAGCCTAAGCCATTTGCTGTGTCAGACATTGCAGCCAATCGCGCTGATCTCTGTTTGCTGAAATAGCTTACCAGGTCTGGTGATTTCTTCTTCAGGTGTTCTCTTGTGGTCATTGTGGCTGGTTTATAGTAGCTATCTGTAGTTATGTTTGTTCTGTCACTTGGGTTGCTTTTAACTGTATTTTGTTTTAGTTATGTCATTTGGGCATACGGAGCTGTCAGGTTAGACATCCATCTCTGCCGTGCATGCACCTCTGAATTTTTAATGACATGGGGGTAATCTACATATAGTCTCTTTATATTCCCCACCCCACCAAAAGTGGAATTTTGTGGTGTGGGTTTAGCACCTTAATGGAATTTGCTCACAGACCTAGGACAGGGAGGGACATGAAGGGATCTAATGGTCAATGCAGACCTGAATCCCCCCTCAAGGCCTGTATCTTTAACTGGTGTCTGATCACCAGTTCCGTTTCTCTCCACCATGTCTTGACAGCCTGCTGGCTCTCTGGAAGTCACTTGGCTCTTAGCCGGCAAGAGGATCCTACCTTCTGCTGCTTGCTCTCTGCTGCTTGCACTTACTAGCCTCGCCCTCTCCTCTATTCCCTGGATCAGCAGATGCTCCTTTCTCCCCTGCTCTTCCTCTCCTCCTTAGGCCGCGGCATGGTCAGCGCTTAGGCACTGACCCGCGCTGACCCGCGCTCACGCTTGGCAGTGAGCCCCTGCAGCCGCAATGAGAGTGGCTTTAGCAGGGGCTCGCGCACGCTTCCGCATGCGTGCGGAAGCGTAGCCGTCAATTTTTTTAGTTTAAGCGCTCACGGGCGCGCAGGGCTGGTCACGTAAGCAGTTCGCCCAATGATGGCGAACCAGCTCTGTGATGTCACTGGCCCACCCCCCCGACACGCCTCCGCATGGCTGAAGTCTCTATGGACTCTATGGATGCAGAGATAGTTTTAGAGAAAAGGTTTCTCTGCCAGTGCTAAAAGTTCAATTAAGTGCTTTCCCGTAGATAAAAGAATAAAAGAATAAAAGCTACATAGCTTCGTCTTCATTAATCTTTACTTAAATGCACATTAGTTGAAGGGTCCAGATTTATGAAGGTGAGAACAAGCCTGTGCTCAGGTCATTGATGCTCATTATTAGGGGTGTAGGAAAAACATGAAGAAAAGGGATGTCAAGGGAACCTATGTAAACAAGGAAACAAGGGTCACCCTATCTAAATGATAACTCCAACAACAACCCTTAGAGCTACTGTAGACCATTAAAAATAAATGACAATGTCTAAAGACATAGTACTCACGACCCTTTTAAGTGTGGTCCGTCTGGTCCCAGCGTGCTCTCAGCCCAAAAGGGTATAGAAGAGGAGAATCTCCCTGAGGAGAGTAGAAAATGGCGGTGCACAGCGTGTCAACAGGTGCCTCATGCGTTCCGGAAGCAGGAAGAAAACAGAAACTGGATGGCGATTTCAATAGAAAAATTTAATGAACAACAAGGACATCAATAAAAAAGAAAAGTCATCTTGAGAAGAAACTCTGACGCGTTTCCAGTTTCCGTTTTACTTCCTGCTTCCGGAACACATGAGGCACCTGTTGGCACGCTGTGCACCGCCATTCTCTATGGACTCAGCCTTAGGCAGCGGTGGCTATCTTGTGACTGAAGCAGGCTGAGGGAGCACGCTAAATGGGGCTCTCACTTCTCCCCCACCCTCCGGTGGAGATCCCGCCTGCCTAGGGAGGCTCCGCTGAGCTCTCACAGCACCTTGGTGGGGTCCTATCGCCAGGGAAGAAGCACTTTCCTCCGCTCCAGCGCCATGCCAAGGTGCCAAGCTCCAATTCCTACAATACTGGCCCAAATGTATAATTAGTGATACTGGAGCGTAGCTTGCAAACTGGACTGCACGAAATTGCTTTTTATATTGGGATTTTTGATTGATGGACTGCGGATGGCAATTGATATAGATGGATTTATTAAGGAGCTCCAATCTTATGCAGCCATTTTACAGCACTCCAGGCCACACCCCCTAAGGTCCTTTAATTGAATTAATTCTTGTAAAAATAATCTTAAACTTTTTTCATAATTTTGTTATATGTTTGTAACGGTGTTTTCCTTGGGCCCTTCTGATCCTGACCGATATGTAAGAAAATCCCCCAATTACATGGTTGTGTGATATGTGGTGCACCTGCTGGCAACAGGACTCCTGAGTCTCCCGCTGGGTTGGTATTGGGGAATATCACCATGACAGGCGTCTGAGGTAGTGTTCTGAGTCCTACTCACATTCGGTACAGCGCCTCCACCCCATCAGGATCCCTACGGCAGCAGGCGGAAGTATCTGATGGGGAACTCCTTCTTGGTGCATCCTTCTGCTGAATAACTCCACACTCACACAGAAGGGATCTTTTGAACCAGGGCATCTTTAATGTAATCTCCTCTGGCAGGCTGCCCCTCATTGCAGCCATACTTAGCAGCACATTGTCAGACTGACAATCTTGAGGAAGGTTCCTTCTGCTCCTCCATTCTAATCAGCTTGGTTATTCCACCTCTCCCCTAAGGGAGACCACAGCTGTGCCAGATCCCTGGTACACAGTGTGTAAGCAGCTTGTCTCTCTGCCACTTCAGCTGCACAGCCTCACAGCTCTTGCATCAGACACCTGCACTGTCTGGATCTCATCTCTCACACTGCAACACTGTTGCAGACACTTGAACAACTAACTTCAGGAAGTGCTGTGTAATATATCAGCTTCCAGAAAGACCCACCTCTGTGTCACTAATAGTGGACACAGAGCATGCTGTCACTTCCTTTGCTACTATCTTACACATCACAGGGGTTGAGGGTAAACCTCCATGATGACTATTGGCAACCCTGCCCTTTTAACAGGAGTTACTGCACAGCATGAGAGAGATATGTACACCAATTTTATACTTGGCTACAATCTCCCCCTGGTGGAACCCAACGACCCAACTGGGACCTAAATTTGCAGAACCTTCCTTCAGAGGCAACTGCAAAACATAACAATACAATACATAATGATGAACGGATTTCCATACTGTACATATAACCAGATATATCCTAACTTAGATGGTGCCCAACCAGCATTACTCCCTGATGGAGTATCAATTTAATACTGATGCCTGAGATCAGTTTTCTTTACTACCTTACCCTCAGGATATCTCTCGTACTACCATACCCTCTTAAGGTGGCCTGCGCACAGCATGGTCCACTGGGTTTAGAACAGAAAGACTATAACACTCTGGGTGACATACTGGACACCCACAATCAGCCCATAATTCCTGCCTGGATGCTAGTGGACTGAGAGGATCATGCCCATATACTTCCTTAAGGCATCTCCTGGAGATGTAAACTATATTTTCTGTCTCATTATACCAATTCTCATCTGATATTTCACGATCCCAATTTTCTATGGAACTATCAGTATCCCAATTCTCCTCGTCTGATCCTTCCTCATCATCAGAACTATATCCCCTATCCTCCTCAGTGGAACCCATCTCAAAATCAATTTCTCCCTCCCATGGATGGTGAAAATAAAGTAATAACTTATGGCGATACATGCGCACTCGGTCAGACACTGGAGTTACATAGGGGTTTACCTGAGCAACAGGCACAATAGGAGCAACATTACCCAAATCCCCAGACTTTCCACTGGAATGAGTGGGCATACCATAACGCTTGAATTTCCTTCTAGGCACATGCTTAACTATAGTAGGGTTCATCACCGGAGACTTCACATATGTTATCACTTCCCTCCCCGATTCCTCATCATCAGAGGTCACACAATCACCCCAGTCCTTAGGCCTTTCCTCTGAGGCACCCCGTGACTCCCCAGACCACCCTTGGCTCGATCAGGACACTGAAGGAGACGTGACAGGGGCAGGGATTTGGGCAGTGGCCTTGGGCAAAGGGACGGGGGAAGTGTCCTTACGCAGCGGGATGATGATCTGCAATTTGGCAATGCCTCGACCGGTACCAGCGGGTTGCAGTTCAGGCTCCCCTGTCTCCTGATTCCCAGGCTTCTGCAGGGCCTGACAGCTCTTGCTCTTCTCTCCTCTAGACGATATGGTACAGCACGGCGGTCGCGAGGGCGTGGCCATCTTCCAACCGGTTCTGCTGTGTCCGCCCAAAGTGATGTCATCTATCTCAAGGGACGAGGCGCCGCCATCTTGGGTTGGGTTCCCCACCGGAACCTCTTCCTCCAGAATGACATCCACCACCGGAAGTGATGGTTCTTCTCGCCGCTCCGCTTGGGCCTTGCTTGGGTCTGCCTTCGCCGTTATCGCCATTGGAGCCTGTGGAGGGTAAGGGAGTGTCTCACCGCTCCTTCAGCTTGTGACGGTGTATTCTCTGCCTTCCACGCTGGGAGTCGCCACGGCCGTGGGACTCATCCGCTCCGGTCGCACCAGCGCAGGTGATCGCGGACTCTCCAGACTCTGCTCCGCTACATCACCGGTAAGTTTCAACTCTTTTCCAGCACCGCTGTAGTGGTCCGCCGGATCACCACCGATGTCGGGCTTGCTTGCTCGTCGTCCGACAAGGCAGACTCGGATGCTGGCAAGGGTACCTCCGCAGGGGACCGACAGCGAGGTTCCGGGTTCTCGCTGTGGTTGCAGGCCCCAGTTTCTTTATGCTCCGTAGCAATCATCAGCAACGATCCCCATTCTCCGGGATCAGCTTTCTCTGTTTTGATCTTGGGTGAGGCTCCAGCCGTCAGCTTGGCTGTCTCTCCTCCCACCTCCACGGTCTGCCCAGGCACGAAGGGCTGCATGGCCCACAGATAATATATGCCACATTGGGGGCATCTCGCCGTGGTACTGGCCTCTCCGCCTGGCAATCGGCACTGCATGCACAGGCATCGCAAGGTTTCGGTATCATCCACCTTTATTACTAGGAAGCCTCCTGGCAATGAATAGGGGTGTGCTGAAATGTCCATCTCGGTCTTTATTGTACTGATTACAGGGGACACTTTGCACAGTGGTCTTGCCTGTTCACCAGCTCCTCGCAACTGAAGGGCAGGAAACGCATATCCAGCTCCTCCCTCAGCCCACTCGGTTCGTAATTGGCAGATACAGGGACCCATCCCCCTGGTGGAGATTAAGGGAGGGTCCCACAGGTTCACTTGATGACCCATGATTGGTGCTGAGCCTGTCACAGTCCAGGAGGGTGCGGCCACAGCTTTCGCGCCACTACCCCCAACAGGGTGGGGTTCTTTATTTGGCGCCAATCCCGGCCAACTCCTTGCAATCTTAGCATTTGCAGAATTTTCTTCAATCGGCCCACGCGGTCTCCTAGGGAAGCGGGAACCACCATCTTGGTTTGCACAGCCATTCACTATAGCAACTTAGGTAGATACATGTCTGTTGATCACCATATGGCAATCAGGTTCTCCATCCACTCCGCACATAATAACAATGTCCTCAACACTGTCCTCCAGGGTAGCATCCCGGGATCCTAGACAGGACAAAAACGGCACAGCCACTGCTTTAGCGCCACTCCATTGCAAACTAGCCAAAGACACTTCGGTAGTCTGTTCTCCTGTGGTATACACACCACGTGTGCTCTCTCCATCAGGCTCTGGCCGCCATCTTAGATTCTCCGCACCACGCGGAACTTCACTACTTGCGGTCGCCATCTTTACTTGGTAATTGCGATCGCACATGGTGCTCCTCTCTGCGGGGCAGCCGCCATCGTCGATGCAATAAAGATGCCAGTGCACCACCTACATGTATCCCATGTATGTTTGACTCATGTTACTACCTCAGGCTAGGCTCACTCTCTCAGTGTATGTTGTGTCTACCTTCCTCCAGTATGTGCTCTGTGGTAAGTGTCCTGGTTACTGGCTAGAGTACTCTGGCTTCTCCCATGCAGTACTAGGGCGTCAACCTCTCTTGGCTACCTCTAGCGCAGATCCTCTCCAGAATTCCTTACCCGAGTTATCCAGGCTATCCCTTCAGGCATCCTACAACTAGCCACCTCACGGTGACTAGGACAGCTTTAGCCCTGTCTCCAGACACACTTTACACCTCTCAGGGTCCTAGGGTGTGCTTTGCGATGTCACCACGACTTTCCTGACTATCCCTAGGTCCCATCCCATACACAGCACTGACTGGCAGCAAACACTCTCCCTGTTTCCTAGTGTGCCTAGCAAAAGCCTGTCCTGTTGATACAGTATCTCAGCAGTGCCTCCAAATGTAACGGTGTTTTCCCTGGGCCCTTCTGATCCTGACCCATATGTAAGAAAATCCCCCAATTACATGGATGTGTGATATGTGGTGCACCTGCTGGCAACAGGACTCCTGAGTCTCCCGCTGGGTTGGTATTGGGGAATATCACCATGACAGGCGTCTGAGGTAGTGTTCTGAGTCCTACTCACATTCAGTACAGCGCCTCCACCCCATCAGGATCCCTACGGCAGCAGGTGGAAGTATCTGATGGGGAACTCCTTCTTGGTGCATCCTTCTGCTGAATAACTCCACACTCACACAGAAGGAATCTTTTGAACCAGGGCATCTTTAATGTCATCTCCTCTGGCAGGCTGCCTCTCATCGCGGCCGTACTTAGCCGCACATTGTCAGGCTGACCATCTTGAGGAAGGTTCCTTCTGCTCCTCCACTCTAATCAGCTTGGTTATTCCACCTCTCCCCTAAGGGAGACCACAGCTGTGCCAGATCCCTGGACACAGTGTGTAAGCAGCTTGTCTCTCTGCCACTTCAGCTGCACAGCCTCACAGCTCTTGCATCAGACACCTGCACTGTCTGGATCTCATCTCTCACACTGCAACACTGTTGCAGACACTTGAACAACTAACTTCAGGAAGTGCTGTGTAATATATCAGCTTCCAGAAAGACCCACCTCTGTGTCACTAATAGTGGACACAGAGCATGCTGTCACTTCCTTTGCTACTATCTTACACATCACAGGGGTTGAGGGTAAACCTCCATGATGACTACGGGCAACCCTGCCCTTTTAACAGGAGTTACTGCACAGCACGAGAGAGATATGTACACCAATTTTACACATGGCTACATGTTATTTTATATGATATGTAAAGATGTAGTAAGACTTACTGTTCTCGGTACTCGGGCAAGGTGTAAGATTCTTCCCGTGGAAACACTTTGTGTACTACAGGCTGGCTGAAGGAAGCTTATGAAATGACATCCTGTTGTTAGGTTGGGATTTTAATTGCAATTTTTGTATTTAAATACCAGATGCCACAGCGCGACTATGGAACGGCACTAGTACTGTACTAAACAGTACAAATAATAATGTTTTAATACTAGTATGTTTGAAGCACAAATATTTGTAATGTTCTGTGGCTGCTATACAGTAGGTTTCATTCTAACATCATACAACTGGTCTAAATGAAAACTAAGTTACAGCGTGAGAACCTTTCAAAAATATAAAAATCAATATAATGTGCATTCACAAACGTTTCTTTTAAAAACCACTTGGTCTTTTGTGAAACTTATATTGTAGTAGCTGTGTGTTGCAGGGAGATGTGTATGTATTTTGCATGCTTTACGTACTGTACTGGCAGTGTTATACAGTGGAATGCATGTATGCGTGTTACGGATGGTTGAATAGTTTTCTACGAATGTGTCAGCACACAATTTAAAGTTTTTCTTTTTCTTTTTTTTTAATTAGATTTTACAGCATAACATATCACAACAAGCTGGTACAGAAGACATTAGTTATTATTTTGAACAGATTGATAATAGTATAGCTTCCGTACAATTTGTTAGGATCCGAGAGTATCCAGCCCTCCTCTCCGCCCGGAGGGGGGGTGTTAATGGATCTGCACCCATCTCTCCTTTTCAAGAGGAATAAGGATAGTTAAAAGGGAGAAAGTTAGAAAGAGGGGAGCGAGAGAGGGGGGGAGGGATGGGGGGGGGTAGGAGAGGAGGGGGGGTATGGGGCGGCATAAGAGAGGGCCGCCCAAGGCCCGGCATCCACCAAACTCTAGAACAGAGTTTGAATATTCTATGGGAGTTTAATCATATGGCCAAGCTTCCCAGGTTTTTTTGAATTTGTCTCCTCCACCATAGTTCGGATCATATCCCAAAAAGGGCCCAACATGGGACAGGTCCACAATATGTGTACCAGGTCTCCTTGCTGGCCGCAACCTCTCCAACAGAGGTCTGACAGGCCAGGGAAGGCCTGTCTCAGCCTACTCGGGGTGAGGTACAGTGGCGGCCGCCTTCATTCTCCTGCGGCCGCCACCGGAATGTGCGGGCAATGTGCGGGCAGACGCAGCTGTTTTTTTTTTCCTGGCACGTGCCGCGCGTCACTGTGGCGCCGGGCACACATGCCAGGGTTCCCCGGCATCCCCGAAGGCTGAAGGGGTAAGCAGGGGTAAGGGGAAGATGCGCGAATCTGCGCGAAGCAGAGGAGCAGCCAGGGGGAGCAGCCAGGGGGTCGCAAGGGGAGGGGAACCGCTACGAAGATGCGCACGCAGGGAGGGGAAGATGCTGGGAAGATGCGGCTGGCGCCCGGCCAAGTTCGGCGCCAGCCGAACAAAGCCCCGGACAATTACGGGCAAATGTTAGAATCAAGCTGGCCGCAGCAGTACCAGTGGAATAAAATTTTATAAATATTTTCCTTGATGGTGGTACAAATTGAGGTTCTGGTTGCGGCCTTATGAGAGTATGGAAAACCTCGCTCAAAGCCCCTAAATAAAAGCTGCGTGCTGCCTGGGAATGAGTAGAATAGATCTAGATCAGCGTTTCCCAAATGGTGGGTCACGACCCGGCACCGGGCCACAGCACCAAAATTGCCGGGTCGCAGCGAGGCTGGCCGCGAAGTGTCTCCCGTCCCCCCTGCTCAATTTTTAAAAAAATGGCGGCGATTTCCCCCTGCGGTCCCGCGCGCTTGCGCAGGGCAAGCAGGGCCTGCTCCCTTCCTCCAGCTGCCCAGGCACCTCTCCCCTTTCAGGTCCTCCCTCGGGCCGCTCCTCCGTCCCTCCCCTTGCTCCGATTGGCCCCAGCCTTTCCGACACTTCTCCCCTATCAGGTCCGCCCTCTGGCCACTCCTCCATTCCTCCCCTTCCTCTGATAGGTCCCAGTCCCCTATTTAGTCTTCCCTGACCATTTCCTCTTTGCTCTGCATAGCTTCTGTACCTTGGTGCTGTCTGCTATTGCCTGGCCCCTTTTGTCTTTCAGTCCCTGTTCCTGTCCCTGGGTATACTGCTGAGCTCCCTGGATCTCGACCTTTGGCTTTGGACTTCTACTACGCTGCTCTCTGGAACCCTTGGATTTGGCTTTGGACATTACTACTTCTATATTCCTTGGACACGGCTTACGGACACTCTACTACGCTGCTCTCTCCACTCCACGACCCAGGCTTACGGACACTCTACTACGCTGCTCGTTCCATCCCACGACCATTGGCTTACGGACTTTACCTTTCTATGCTGGAGCTGGCAAGTATGATAACCCATTCTATTTTTGTTACCCGGACCACCTATGCTACTTCCACACTCCGGCCGTGCCCCCGTTTACTGCTAGGTGTGTGGTATTACTCCTTTCCACCTCAGTCCCGTGTTCTCGTCTGGCTTGTGGGCAGGCCGAGCGTTACATTATGCAGAGCCCATCAGACCCAGACCCCCCTGAGGTGGAAGATACCCTAACCACTATCTCCAAACACTTTACCTTTTTGGACAACCAGGTTACCGCTCTTAACCAACAGGTTGCTTCCTTAACCTCTCAGACTCCCCAGCTTATTGTCTCCACTTCCGTTATCCCTCCCACTGTCTCCCGTGAAGCAACAGGTTCTTCGGAGTTGCGTATTCCTACGCCCAGTAAATACGTGAGGGACCCACTTGGATGCCGTGGGTTTTTAGTGCGAGATACAGTTCGAACTGTCACCCTCTCGCTTCCCCACGGATCGTACCAAGGTAGCTTATGTTTTTTCCCTTCTCACCGGGGACACCCTGGCCTGGGCTTCACCAATCTGGGAGCTGAAACCTGAACTCACTTACAACTTCCCTAACTTTGAAGAGAATTTCGTTTAATCTTTGACAACCCTGGACGTAGTGATATGGCTGCTTCCTCCTTGTTCCACATTTCGCAGGGTCGGAGATCAGTGGCATGTTACGCTCTGGAGTTCCGGACTATCGCAGCTGAGACTGATTGGAACGATGGGGCACTTTCCGTGGCTTTCTGGCAGGGACTTTCGGAATCTTTAAAGGACGAGCTGGCGACTCGTGAAAGGCCATCCTCACTGGAGGCCCTAATCGCTTTGTGCATCAGAGTGGATCAAAGAATTCTGGAGAGGCGGGCTGAACGTCAACGTCCTCGTACTTCTGTTTCAATGTCTTCTAATTCCAGGTCTCCTGCTCTTGTTCTACCGGCATTGGATGCTCCGGAACACGTGCAACTGGGCAGTCTCCAACTTCCTTCTATGGAGTGACATCGTCGGAGAAACGAAGGCCTGTGCTTCTATTGTGGATCTCCTGGGCACATCCTGCCGCGTTGTCCCTTGAGGCCGGGAAAACGCCAGCGCCCAGTGAGGTATGAGGGAATCTCTCTGGGTGCCATCTCTTCTTTTCCTCTCCCGCACAGGGTCTTCCCAAACGCATCTTACTGCCTGTCCTCCTTAAGTATGCCAGCATCCAGACTCCCGCTCTGGCCTTCCTCGATTCTGGGTCCGGAGGGAATTTCATAAATCAGGCTTTTTCTATCCAGCACAATATTCCACTCCGGAAGAAGGCCGTTCCGGTCGGATTGGAGGCTATCGATGGTCGACCACTGCAGCCAGCTTTTATTTCCTTGGAGACACTTCCTATTAAACTTTCTATGAATGATGGACATTTAGAACTCATTTCTTTTGATATCATCCATTCCCCTTCGGTTCAAATCATCCTGGGCTTACCATGGCTGCAACTACACAATCCCATCATCGATTGGACTGGCGAGTTCCCCGTTCAATGGAGATCTTCCAAGATGGAATCGTCTTCTCCATCCGCTGCGGTATTGGCAGTCTTGGAAACCTGTCCCCCGCAAGACGACACTCTACCGGACGTCTATTCGGAGTTCCTTGATGTTTTCAGTAAGGCCAAATCCGAAGAGCTTCCCCCTCATCGCCCTTTCGACTGCCCAATTGACTTAATTCCGGGTGCTCCTTTTCCTAAAGCCAGGTCATATCCATTATCTCTGCCTGAGAAGGAGTCCATGTCCGAGTATATCACAGAAAACCTTCAAAAAGGCTTCATCCGGAAACCCACTTCTCCCGCCGGAGCAGGATTATTTTTTGTAAAAAAGAAAGATGGGACGCTTCGCCTGTGCATCGATTTCCATGGCCTAAACAAGATTACCATCAAAAATCGCTACCCTTTGCCTCTTATTCCAGAGCTCTTCGATAGGCTGCAAGACGCGACTATTTTCTCTAAACTTGATCTACGGGGAGCTTATAACCTGATTCGCATCCGCAGTGGAGACGAGTGGAAGACCGCGTTCAACACGCGCAGTGGGCACTATGAGTACCTGGTGATGCTGTTTGGGTTGTGCAATGCCCCTGCAATCTTCCAAGACTTTATGAATGAGGTTTTTCGTGATCTATTTAATTCAGTTGTGATTATCTACTTGGATGATATCCTTATTTTTTCCAAAACCCTCGAAGAACACATTCTCCATACCAAGATGGTGCTCACTCGTTTATGGGCCAACAAGCTCTACGCCAAGATGGAGAAGTGTGTCTTTCACCAATCCTCAACTACCATCCTCGGATACATTGTCTCGGATCAAGGGTTCACCATGGACCCAGAGAAGCTCAATTCTGTACTCGAATGGCCACAAACTAACTCTTTAAAGGCGATTCAGCGTTTCCTTGGTTTCACACATTATTATAGGAAATTTATTGCTGGTTTTTCTACCTTGGTAGCACCCATTACGGCCCTTACCAAAAAAGGGGCCGATCCTTCCTCTTGGCCATTGGAGGCCAGCCGGGCCTTTGAGTCTCTAAAAAAAGCCTTTGTCTCGGCCCCCATTCAGCGACATCCCGCCCCCACCCTCCCCTTTACCTTGGAAGTCGACGCCTCCGACGTGGGAGCTGGTGCGGTTCTCTCTCAAAGAATCACCCCCGCAGATAAACTACACCCCTGTGGGTTTTGTTCTAAAAAAAATTCTTATGCAGACATAAATTACGACGTGGGGAATAGGGAGTTGTTGGCCATCAAGATGGCATTACAAGAATGGAGACATCTTCTGGAAGGAACCAAGGAACCCATTCTGATCCTGACAGACCACAAAAATCTTTCTTACATTGAAGGTGCTCGTCTTCTTGGGCCCCGTCAAGCTCGCTGGGTGTTATTCTTCTCAAGGTTTAACTTTATCATCTCTTATATTCCTGGGACAAAGATATCAAAGCGGATGCGTTGTCCCGTCAGTTTATCACTAAGGAGAAATCTCAGGAAGTCCCGGAGAGTATTTTGTCCCCCCAATTGTTTATCGCTGCCGCCTCCTTTGACATACTGGATAAGATTTTGGAATCTCAAACACAGGTCCCCGAGGGGTTAGAAGTCCCTGATGGTCGTCTTTACGCAGCCCCATGTTTTCATCTCAAAATTCTTGAATGGGGTCAATCCTCCAGATCTGCCGGCCATCCTGGGTTTAAGAAGACTACGGATCTGATTCGGCGAACCTTCTGGTGGCCCAATATGATTAAGGACATTAGAGTGTTCACCTCCTCTTGCCCAGTCTGCGCACAAAATAAATCCGTCCGTCAAAAGACTTCTTGTCTTCTACAACCTCTCCTGGTCCCAGACCGTCCTTGGAGTCACATTGCCATGGACTTCATCGTGGATCTTCCCCCGTCTAATGGTATGACTACTATTCTTGTAATTGTTGACAGATTCTCCAAGCAAGCTCATTTTGTTCCCCTCAAGGGTCTACCCAATTCCAGTACTTTGGCGGATATCTTTGTGAAATAAATTTTCCGTATTCATGGCGTCCCGTGGTCCATTGTCTCGGATCGGGGAACTCAATTTGTTTCTAAATTCTGGCGGGCATTTTCCCAGAGGTTGGGCATTACCCTTCTTTTTTCCTTAGGCTACCACCCCCAAACAAATGGGCAGACTGAACGCATGAACCAGTCCCTTGAACAGTATTTGCGTTGTTTTTCTTCCGATTCTCAGGATAATTGGGCAGAGTTACTTCCTTGGGCAGAATTTGTGATTAACTCTCTAAAAAACGAGTCCACTCAAGAATCACCGTTTTTTGTAAACTACGGATTTCATCCTACCCGTCTTCCCATGCATTCTCCCAGGTCCGGAGTTCCTGCAGCAGATGATAGGGTATCAACCCTACAGGGGTCTTGGAGGAAGATTCAAACAGTTTTACAAGACTCTGTGCTAAGACAGAAGAGACAAGCAGATAGGCTTCGTCGGGAGGCCCATAAGTTCGTACCTGGAGATAAGGTCTGGCTTTCTTCTAAAAATATCAAACTGAAGGCCCCAACCCCTAAACTGTCTCCCAGGTTTCTGGGTCCTTTCTCTATTCTGAGACAAATAAATCCTGTGGCCTATCAGCTTCGCTTGCCTCCCTCTATGAAAATTTCTCCTGTCTTCCATGTCTCACTGTTGAAACCGTTTATCCATGGCAAACGTTTCGCTCATCCTTCTCTTCGGCCTCCTCCCCCCATTGTACCAGGACAACAGGAGTTCAAAATCCAGTTCATCATTGACTCTCGCATCTCCAGGGGCAAGCTCCAATTTTTGGTTCACTGGAAGGGATACGGACCTCAGGATCGTTCTTGGGTCTCGCATGCGGATATTCACGCCCCTTCTCTACTAAAACGATTCCACCAAAAATTTCCCCTTAGACCTTGAATGGTTCGTCCGGAGTCCGACCCTCGAGGGGGGGTACTGTAAGGATCCGCGCTGCGGGTACACCTGTTTCCAGTGCCTCCTTACCTTTGTTCCGTGCTGCCCAGGCTCCCTGGCAGCGTGCCTCACTCCGTGCGACCCCCTCCACGGCTGCTCCCACACTTCCGGATTGCGTACATCACCCCTACGTGCGTGCGCGGACCCAGGCTTCAATTTGCTGGTGCCGGGCACCTGACTCCACCTCCTCTGATGCGGCTTCCCTGCCCCTGCTCCATCAGGACTGCCCCCCAGACCCTTCTCTCCTATCAGGCCCTTCCCCGGGCCGTTCCTCCACTCCTCCCCTTGTTCTTACAGGCCCAAGTTGCATAGGCACCTCTCCCCTATCAGGTCCTCCCTCAGGCCGCTCCTCCGTCCCTCCCTCCCCTTGCTCCAATTGGCCCCAGCCTCTCAGACACTTCTCCCCTATCAGGTCTGCCCTTGGGCCGCTCCTCCGTTCCTCCCCTTCCTCTGATAGGTCTCAGCCCCCTATTTAGTCTTCCCTGACCATTTCCTCTTTGCTCTGCATAGCTTCTGTACCTTGGTGCTGTCTGCTGTTGCCTGGCCCCTTTTGTCTTTCAGTCCCTTTTCCTGTCCCTGGATATACTGCTGACCTCCCTGGATCTCGACCTTTGGCTTTGGACTTCTACTACGCTGCTCTCTGGTACCCTTGGATTTGGCTTTGGACATTACTACTCTGCAGACTTCTACAGTATATCCCTTGGACACGGCTTACGGACACTCTACTACGCTGCTCTCTCCACTCCACGACCCAGGCTTTCGGACACTCTACTACGCTGCTCTCTCCATCCCACGACCATTGGCTTACGGACTTTACCCTTCTACGTTGGAGCTGGCAAGTACGGTAACCCATTCTATTTTTACCCGGACCCCCTACGCTACTTCCACACTCCGGCCGTGCCCCCGTTTACTGCTAGGTGTGTGGTATTACTCCTTTCCACCTCAGTCCCGGGGTCTCGTCTGGCTTGTGGGCAGGCCGAGCATTTCACTCTGTCTATTTCTATATTGAGATCTGCAGTATACTTAAGCATATAGCTATGGTCAATGGTCGACAAATCACCCAAAAATCTACTCGCCGAACAAAAAAATCTACTCGCCACCTAGTCCCGCCCCCAACCCTGCCCTAGTCCTGCCCCCAACCCCGCCCTGGTCCCGCCCCCAACCCCGCCCTGGTCCCGCCCCCAACCCCACCCTAGTCCCGCCCGCAACCCCACCCTAGTCCCGCTCCCAACCCCGCCCTAGTCCCGCCCCCAGGCCCACTTTGAAATTTTTTTTTTTTTTTTTTTTAATAAATTCCTAGTAACAACATTCGTTTTTGACATAAGTTTATTTATTGTATTACATTATACTACAATTTGTCCTGGTTACGCATGTGTGTGTGTGTGTGTGTGTGTGTATGTGTGTGTAAATGTTACAAAAAAAAAGCCAGATGTGAATGACTAATTTCCTGCACCCTTTATCCAGTGTCTGGATGCCCCCACTTCACAATATCTAAAGCAGCAATTCCACCAGGGATCTTACCTCATCCGCAGTCCCTCAATGTCCAGGTACCTCATTCCCGCAATTTTATAAGTTGGAGGGGAGGTGTTTTCTACCTGTCTTCTGGGTTAGTAGGGATTCCGATGTCTCCCGTCTGAAGCTTGAGTGTCAAATCTGGAAGAAAGCAGTATAGGTTATTTTGGTGTAGTATAGGACAGTTAAGATATATAGGGTAAATAAGATATCCAGATACAGAGAGGGGAGAGAGAGAGGGGGGAGAGAGAGGGGAGAAGGGAGAGAGACGGAGAGGGGAGAGAGACAGAGAGGGGAGAGAGACAGAGACAGAGAGGGGAGAGAGACATAGACAGAGAGGGGGGAGAGAGAAAGAGAGAGAGGGGAGAGAGAAAGAGAGAGGGGGAGACAGGGGAGAGAAAGAGAGAGGGGAGAGAGAGACCAGAGAGAGGGGAGATGGGGTAGACCAGAGAGAGGGGAGACGGGGGAGACCAGAGAGAGGGGAGACGGGGGTGACCAGAGAGAGGGGAGACGGGGGAGACCAAAGAGAGGGGAGATGGGGGAGACCAGAGAGAGGGGAGATGGGGAGACCAGAGAGAGGGGAGATGGGGGAGACCAGAGAGAGGGGAGACGGGGGAGACCAGAGAGAGGGGAGACGGGGGAGACCAAAGAGAGGGGAGACGGGGGAGACCAGAGAGAGGGGAGATGGGGAGACCAGAGAGAGGGGAGACGGCGAGAAAAGAGAGAGGGGAGATGGCGTGACTGACTGGGGGTGTGACTGACTGGGGGGGGTGACTGACTGACTGGGGGGGTGACTGACTGGGGGGGTGACTGACTGGGGCAGGGGTGAATGACTGACTGGGGGAATGACTGACTGGGGGGGTGACTGACTGGGTGGGGGTGTAATTGACTGACTGGGGGGGTGACTGACTGGGGCAGGGGTGACTGACTGACTGGGGGGGTGACTGACTGGGGCAGGGGTGATTGACTGACTGGGGGGGTGACTGACTGGGCTACTGGTTGGGGAGGGGGTGACTGATTGGGGGGGTACCTCTGGTGTCACACAGAAACTCCCATACACACACACACACACACACACACACACACACACACACACACACACACACACACACACACACACACACACACACACACACACACACACACACATTCTCCCATATATACAGAAACACACACACACACACCCATTCTCCCCTATACACACACACACACACACACACACACACACACACACACACACACACACACACACACACACACACACACACACACACACACACACACACACACACACACACACACACACACACATTCTCCCATACACACACACACACTCTCTCTCTACGCATACGGGGGGGAGAGGAAAGGCCACGACCAGCACCACCACCACCACGCTCCCCCCCCCCACGCCCATCTCCCGCTCTGCGGGACTGGGGGACATCCCCGCTCCCATCTCCCGCTCCTTAGGACCGGGGGGACATTCCCGCTCCCATCTCCCGCAACGCGGTCTGACACGGGGACCGGGTGGAAGCGGGAACCTGAGGGGACCCCCACACAGAGACAAGGCCAAGGCCGCCCCAGGGACATCGTGAGGCCTCCCAGCCCCAACACATGAGACAGGACCGCCTTGGGCCTCACTGCACCCGGAACATGGGAAGAGCACGAGCTGCGGCAATGTCCCGCCTCCCCCCCAGGGCACACCCGTTACCTGGCCTGGGCCCTCCCCGTAGTGGGACCTACGGATGACGGAGGTGGTGAACCTGCGAACGCTCTGACCCAACATGATGGGGCCGGCGGCGGATGGCCCAATTTAGGTGGGTGACCAGATGGCCCGATTGAGGTGGGTTTTGGCCCAATTGAGGTGAGGAGGGGGCGGATGGCCCGATTGATGTAGGTGGGGGGGGCGGATGTCACAATTGAGGTGGGGGGGCAGCTTATGGCCCGATTGAGGTGGGGGGTTAGGGGCGGCAGATGGCCCGATTGAGGTGGGGTGGGGGGGCGGATGGCCCGATTGGGGGAGGGGGGCGGATGGTCCGATGGGGGGAGGGGAGATGGATGGCCCGATTGTCGGGGGGGGCGGGTGGAGGATGGCCCGTGGGTGGGGGGGTGACAGATGGCCCTGCAGGGGCCTGTGGCAGACAGAGGCGCGGAAGGGGCTGGCTGCCTGAAGGGGGAGGAGTAAAAGCGCTGATGAGAGGAGGGAAAATATTTCTGAGAGGTGGGGGAGGAGGGAAGGCACTGCTCATATAGCCGGAGGCGGGGTGATCTCCCTCAACACCATGAACCTTTGTCGAACACTGGCTATGGTTGACGGGTATCAGGGCACGTGCTAGTCCCATATAAATCTCGGAGATCAGACCCTTCCGATATGTTCCTACTGCACATATCTTTTCAAACTTAGAAGGGCTTTCAAATTTGGAGTTGTGGGAGATCGTTGTTAAGAAGTGTCTAATCTGGAGGAAAGCGAGTAGGGGGAGACCCCCAGGGGCATATTTTCCCTGTGCTTTGGAGAATTTAATAGGCCGTCCTTTGATTAGCAGATCAGATGCTTTTGTTATATTGGCTGCTTTGAACAGTCTGAAATCCCTAGAATCACAACCTGGGGTAAGTCCGGATTGCCAAACAGGGGGGTCAGACTTGAAGGGGAAGATGATAGGCCAAATTTAGTTCTTGTTTTAGACCATATCCCACATCCTGCCTGCTTTTGTCTCCTGCACCCCCCCCACCCACAAAAGGGACGGGAGGTAGAGGGGAGAGATGTAGGAGGCCTCAATCTCCAACCAGCTGCTATACGCTGGGTCATTATTCCATGTGGCCACCTGTTTTAGGTGGGCCGCAAGGCAGTATTTGGAAATATCTGGTACTCCCAGACCTCCACTCTCTCTTGGTGCCATCATAACCGATCGTGACACTCTTGGCTTTTTCCCATTCCAGATAAATTGGAGTATATTATTTTGGATATTTTTGAGTTCAGCTCCTGGGACCTAGACTTGGAGCGTTTGGAATAAATATAGAATTCTGGGGAGGATATTCATTTTTACTGAAGCAACACTACCCAGCCAGGAGATATGGTGTTCGTTCCAGCTCTGTAGGTCTCCTTTAATTTTTGCAAATAGATTGGGGAAGTTATGCTTAAACAATATCTCATATGAGTTCGTAATTTTAATTTTGAGGTATCGAATATAGGAGGAGTTCCATTTATAGCTGAAATTAATTTGTAACAGTTTTACCTCGGATGGTGTCAGGGATAAATTTAGGGCTTCAGATTTGTCATTATTTATTTTGTATCCTGACACCTGGCCGAATTTTTCTAATTGTGATTGAAGGTTGGGGAGGGACGTCAAGGGCTCCGTCAGAGACAATATTACATCGCCAGGGGCTCTATCGATAAGGCAAAGAGGAGAGGGGACAAGGGGCAGCCCTGTCTCGTACCGTTTTCTATTATTACAGGACTTGAGCCTCTGCCCGGGAGCTTTACCAATGCAGACGGGATTTTATACAGAGCTCTGATTCCCTCGAGGAAAGGACCTCGGAAGCCGATTTTGCCCAGAGTGTGATCTAAAAAGTCCCATCTAAGTCTGTAAAATGCTTTATCAGCATCGAGGCTCAAAATAAAGGCCTTTGTTTTAGAGAGATGTACATGGTCGATGATGTTTATAATTTTACGTGTGTTGTCCGACGCTTGTCTACCCATGACAAAGCTGACCTGGTCTTTGTGAATCAAGCTTGGGATTATTGGATTTAGTCTATTGGCCAAAATTTTGCTGTATATTTTCAGGTCCGAATTAAGAAGGGAGATCGGTCTGTAGCTGCCGCAGTTTAGTGGATCCTTACCCTCTTTATGAATTATTGCTAGGTTCGCTAGGGACATTGAGGGAGGAATATCTTCCCCTTTCATGAAGGAGTTGAAAACTTCTACTAGGTGTGGGATCAGCACTGCCTTAAATTTTTTGTAATACAGATTAGAGAAACCATCTGGGCCCGGGGTCTTATTTGTTTTTAATTGTTTTAATACTTCTAGTTTTTCACCGGCGTTAATTTCCTTTAATTTTAGGGCGGTTTCTTCTGAGAGGGCCGGTAGGCTGCATTCCTCTAAATATTTTGTGATAGCCGTCAACCCGGACTTCGCGTTCTGGGGGGGTTCAGGTTATAGAGTTTAGTATAGTAGTCTGCAAATTCTTGGGCAATTTCGCTCTCTTTGAGCATTTTGGAACCGGATTTCATCCGAATTGCAGTAATTTGGGATTTAAATCTATGACCTCTTAATTTATTGGCCAGGATCTGGTAAGCCTTATTGCCCTTGTCATAATATCTCTGTTTTGTCCACCTCATCGCCCGCTCTACCTCATCAAGTTGGACGGCTTTTAATTCCATCCTCGATGTGTATAGCTGTTTTGTCGGCGTGTTTTTGTGTTCAGATTCTAGCGATCGAACCTTTTCTGACAATTCTTTATATATCCTCTCCTTTCTTTCTTTTGGAATGATGCGATGGAAATGAGGGAACCTCGGATTGTTGCCTTATGGGCCTCCCAAAGCGTTGCTGGAGAACTTACTGAGCCCTTGTTCAAATAAAAATACTCTGAGATTTTTTGAGATACCGAATTTATTACCTCTGGAGAGTTTAGCAGAGAATCATTTAATTTCCATTGGTGACGGGTTTTCTTAAAGAAAGGCAAAGAGAGCGACAAGTCAATTGGGGCATGGTCGGACCAGGATATCAAGCTAATATTAGACTGTGAGGATGCCTGGAGGGCCTCTTTGCTACCTAGAAAGAAATCAATCCTCGAGTAGGACTGATGGGGGGTGGAAAAGAAAGTGTAGTCTCTTTGTCCCTCATGTTGTAACCTCCAAATGTCAAACAAGGAAAGTCCCTGAGAACATCTTTAAAGTTTTTAGCGTTAATGAGAGTGGACTTTGCTGGTGCTGTGCCTTGTGTGCTGGCTCTATCAAGATCTGGCGAATTTACCATGTTAAAGTCTCCTGCTAGGAGAAAAGGTGTATATCTTGTTTTACTGACTTTGTCGAGGACTGATCTGAGGAAGGGTATTTGTCCTTCATTGGGCGCATAGATGTTCACTAGGGTGATTGGCGATCCTGCAAGAGAACATGAAAGTATTAAATATCTTCCCTCTGGGTCCGCACTGGACGATTCAAGAGTAAATGGGGGTATTGTGACGGAACAGAATAGCAACGCCTCTTTTTTTAAATCTACAAGAGGCAAAAAATGCCTGTGGGTATGTATTGCTGAACGTATTGGGCGGCGTTGAGGTGTTGAAATGTGTCTCCTGTAAGAAGATGATGTCCCCTTTTAGTTTATTTATCTCCTGTAGGGCCAATCTGCGCTTCAGTACCGAATTAAGCCCCTTTACATTAATCAATACTAATTTTATATTTTGTGAGATAAACATATTTTTGGCTGGGTCTTCTTAACCAGGTTAGTGACTGCTCTCCCAAGGCAGACAACCCTCTCTTTTCTTTTGGGGAGAAACCCACTGTACACCAGCTTCTCGGCACCAGCGTCATCCCAGGGCAGTGCCGCCAGGGGGGGAGAGGGTTCCTCGGGGGGGGGGAGGGGGGGGGCAGGGGGGAGAAGGGTGGAGACAGTAAGAAGGGAAAAGTAGGAAATAGATGGGCTATGGATTAGCCCTGGACTAAACTCCTTCATAGCCCTAGTGGCGAAGGATGTGGGCATAAGGCCATTGGAGATCTTCTCGTGCGGACAGACACCGGCACTCCCAGGGGGAAAGCCGAGCCCCCTCTTCCATATAGTCTGGTCAGACCCAGACACCCAATTACATACATATAAAACACGATTGTGGATGTGATAAACCTAAACATAACATTTCAACAGTTTCTTAATAAACTTTTAACTAGAGTACACTTGAGGAAAGAATCTCAGATGGCGGTTCATTTAAATGGAAGGGGGGGAGGGAGGTAAGGGGAGGTGGGAGGGCTAGGGGGACAGGGAGGGGGGGAGGGAGGGGGGTGGAGGGGGGGGTGGAGGGTGGAGGGGGGTGGAGGAGGGGGAGAGGGGGGCAAGGGGGGAGGCGAGGGGGGGGTGAGTGTGGTGGAGGGGAGAGGGGGTGTGAGGGGAGGGGCGAGGGGGGAAAGTGAGGAGGGAGGGGAGGAGGGGTGGGTGAAGGGGAGCAGGGGGAGGAGGGGGGCAAGCATCCTCGAAAGAGCAAGACACATATCAACCTTATAACAAATTTAACCAAAAAACAAATAGATTCCCATCCGGGACATCGCCATGGGCTTGAATTCTTGCCGACCGCAGGCGTGTAGGGACGACGATGTGGGGAGTAGGGGATGGGAAGAGGGGAGGAGGGGAAGGGAAGAAGTGGAGGGGGAAGAGTGGGGGGAAGGAAAGGGAGGGGGGGAGGGGGGGGGAGGGATGGGGAGGATGGGGGGCAGAGGGTGGAGAGCTGTGGATAGGGGGAGCAGGGGAGGGGAGCAGATGGGGCACGAGGGGGAGGAGGAAAGGGAGAGGGCAGCGGGTGAGGGGGGGAACAGACTCATATTGCATATTACATTTTAAACTTTTCTCTCAAGATTCAAACTTATGCATATACTTAACATAATTCCCATGAGGGGGGAGGGTCAGCAGTGGAAGACCCCCCCAGTGCTCCGCGAGCCAGAATGGGTTGAAAACCCTGAACCCCCAGTAGGCAAGACCCCCTAACACCCCGATCGATAGCCCGGGATCGAGAGGGACAGCAGCCTCCAGTCAGACTGTAAGGAATCGGGGGCCACGTCCCTTGTGGTGTGACCCCTCCTTACCCACTACCAGTACTGCAGCGGCTGCCCCTGCCCCCCGTCGCCACCCATGCCGCCGCCCAGTGCATACCTTGAACTCTGCCGTCGCCATCTTGGATTCTGGCACTGGTGTTACAGACTCTCAGCTGTGCTCCACTACTTCCTGGTCTCTCAGCCACTCACGAGCAGCTCCTCGACACGCCTCCACCATGCCCCTCGTCCGGATTGGTCACTGTCGCTTTAAATATTCTGCTTTGGCTTCACTTCCTGGCCGAGCATAGATCCTTATGGGATGTTTCCTGTGTTTCTGCCTCAAGCCTTGTTCTGTCGTTACGTATCTCTGTTTTTGTTCCAGTTCGTTGTACTCGTCCAGTTTCCTCCAGGCCTGCTGCTGCTACGCTGAGTTCCTGAGTTCCTGGTTCTTACAGACCTGCTTCGTTTGCGCTGTAACACGGGGTTACTAGTGCTGCCTGGTGGTGTGCCTATTGCGGTCAGTCTTCCCTCTCCTAGACCGGAGCCATGGGTCGTGGACGCCACTCGCGTAAACCTCGTTCCAGACCTGCAGCGGTTGCGCTGACGCAAAAGGACCAGCTTGAATTCCTGTTGCCGACTCCCTGCTTGAACTACGACTACCCGGATATCTCCTACCCCGACTCTGGCTTGCCCAACAACTATGCTGTTATCTCCAGTCCTGAACCGGGCCTGTTTGACTATGAACTGCGCACTCCGGACCAGTCTGCGCGGTATAAGGTCGGTGATTTCATAACCCAGCCTCAGCCCCGCAGTCCGGTCCCGGTTTGTGGCGAGCACAATCGTGACACAGACCCGTGAGTTCCAGGCTCTACCATGAGGCCTAGTTCCTAGCGCAGCATCTGCTCCTTCCGAATCCTCTCCGTAGACCACAACGTCCTGGTACCCTCCCGCGCTGCCCCCGACTCCCGCAGGCAGCAGGGCCCTGAGGCCCTGTCAATTTCTATTGAGCATCTGTTCAAGGTAGGGACCAGTTCTATGAACAGGTCTTTCAGGAAATCTTCCAAGAGGTCAGTTGTAACTTCTTCGGGGATAAAGCGAATGCGGAAGTTTTGTCTCCTCTCCCGGTTCTCCTGGTCTTCCACCTGATCCTTCAGAGCTCTCAGTTCGAGTCCCAGTCGGGACATGTCATCCTCCATCTCAGACTGCGAGACCCCCACCTCCTCCACTCTGCATTCAACTGCATCCATTCATTCCGCCAGAGTGTGTATTTCAGCTTTCATATCTTTTATTGCTGTGGACAAATCCTCTTGAAAGCCTCTACGCATGCGAGAGAATAGGTCTTCCATATAGTCCCTGTCTAGGGTTCCCTTCACTCGACCATGATCCACTAGGGTGGTGTTTTCTAGTGTATCTGGGTCACCTGTGACGGGGCCATCTCAATCGGATTCACTTGGGGGAGAGGGTCACGGCCCCGGTTGGAAATAAGTTGAGACGTTCTGTTGATTCTTTTTGTTAGGTTTATTCAACATCTCTGTTGCTTCGCCTAGGATTTAACGTTGTTTTTGTGCATCAGTGGTCTGGGGAGGGTGCTTTTTTAAGAGCTTCTTTGCAAGGGGGCTCTTAGGCTAACTCCCGACGCCACGGGAAATCTCAAAATGGACATTTTTAATAAGATAAGGTCGGACACTTTTCCCACGTTTTATTGATTGGTCCTCTGCAGGCCGCCGGCACTCTGTCTGGAACGTTTCCTTGCACTGGGGACCGTATATGATTCTTCTCACAGAGCTGCGATACTGCACTTGGCGCTGCAGCGCTCTGCAGCGCCGCCTGGCTCCTCCTCTGATCCCCATAGGATCCACTTCCCCAGAGGGCAGCACCGCACCCCCTCACCTGGTCTCCGGTGTAACAGGAGCGCAGCTCACATCCCCCGCGAACAGGCGATCACTCAGCTGATGCTCTAAGGCTGTCCTGCGGGCCCGGCGGTCATTTTAGGGGGGACGACAGACTCTGTCTCTGCAGGGCCAAATCCTCCATACCCCCGTTTAGATCTAGTCGGGGGGGGGGATCTCCAGAGTACTTGCGGGGGAAAGGGCCCTCTCGTCCGTCAGCCCGAGCTGTCACCCAGATCCTCCGAACCGCCGCTCGTCAGGAGAGCCGCGCGGCTCCGACGGCCATCTTAGGATCGGGGACTGAGGTACATGAACCCCCGGCGGCCGCGGATCCCCAGACGCTCCCCAGCGCACAGCCGTCAGTTTTTATTTATTTATTTGTGCGCTGCTCTAAAGTTTTTCTTTTTGACTTACTTTTTAATCAGAACACACCAAACACCCTTTATCATCCATATTCTCAAATAAAATCTTTGAAACATTAACTTTGTTTAATAATGTGTTTGTGTGAAGAAGTGGAGACTGGTCTGTGTTCAATTATTTAACATTGACTCCCACAGCAGTATATTGGTGCAAACAAGGACAAATTCCAAAATATACAAAGTGACATCATCTTTTTTAAAATAGAAATATAAACACCTCTCCACCTTCCTGGACCTTTTTTTGTCCCAATACCCCAAAAATAAATATTTCGTAAAAGGGGTGAAAAAATGCAGTGCAATTACTTTAACTGCTAATTATCACATGTATCGTACGTAGCCCCACATCCCTATACGTATTGTATTTCAATGTTCCCACTCTGGCCCCTTGTGGGTCTGTTTAGTTTGTGGTTATTCTGTTACTTAAGACATTAGTGTAAATGAACAGCTGCTTTCTTGCATGTTTTTATACAGTTTTATTAAACTTTATGTGCAGATTATGAAAAAAAAAGTTGTAAATGTTTCCTTTTTATCCCACTCCACACAACACCACCTAATCCCCTCAGACCACTGATGTACTGTACATAACTTTTCTTGAGTACTGTATACTTGTCATTGGTACTGTTCACAGCCTAAAGGTAAAACAAGGATTCCAGTCACTTCTTCTTCTCTTACTGTGCACCTAACGACTGTAACAACGTAACAGAGACTCTCAAAATCGCCACCAGTTTAAATAATTTCAGGACTTCAACTGTCTGCCATTTTAATTTTGTCTGTAACTGTTACATACTCCCATAATCATATATTATCTCTAATGTCCTCAAATGTCTGCAAATTGAATGTATACCCGTTTTTGATTTAACGTAACCATATATTGTTAGCATAGAGTAACCCTGAGCCCAGAACATACTTGAAAACAAGCGGTAACTCTCAATGTATTATTTCCTACATATTTCAGACACAATCTGCCTTCAGGTATCCTTTCTCTGGAACAACCATCAAGTGGTGAAAGGAGGAGAAAAACAGTGACCTGCTGTTATATGTAACATCGAAGAAATTCAATACATCCTCTCCGCACTCACAGTCAACTTGCCAACACAAGTGTAGTATCAAAATCTTTTAGTAGCATTAAATGCAGACTTACAGCAAACAATGTTTTGGGTGTAACCCCTTCATCAGGTAGATTATTACTAAAAATGGGCAAATTGTTTTGGCGAATTTGGATCCGTAGTGGATCGGTCAGTTCCTTTCGTCCGTGGATTTCAGCGGATCAATTTCAAAAAGGGTGATTTTCGTTTGGCAGATTTTTTATTACCAATACACTCTGTGGATTTCCCAACCCATTAACGGATTTGTAAAATCTAATCTGCGGATTCAGCAATCTGTTGGCGGATTCCTAAAAATCTGCCAACGGATTGCTGAAACTGCGGATTGAATTCTACAAATCTATCCACGAGTTGTTTCTAATGGCGGGTTTTGTTAAAACTGCGTGGATTAAAACTGACCAAATCCGTTTGCAGATTTTACATTGCAAAACGGATTTTGGGTTGAAAATAAGAGAAAATCCTGGAAACAGATTTGGGCAGAGTCGCCCATCTCTAAATATTACACAAGTGATCATAGACCCTTTTTAAATACCCCTGTCCCACATACAAAACTCACACCAAACCCAAACTAGATGGCTGATCTACATCTGAAGATCAACTGATCAGTTTATCAATGGGAACATATCCCTTATCTACTATGTTATGGTTACATTTTAGCAGCATAGTTTGTCATCTATTCTTCAAATGACCAATAACAGTAGCAATTTCTTTATGCAGTTTCACAATTGCTTTCACTATATATTCAGTGGTGCCTCAATGACAATAATACTATATAGTAGCAAATCGTGCTACAATGTTGCAAGATAATGTCAATCAACTAGTCAAAGAAATCGGTTCCCTAGTGCCTACTCTTTTATTCTTCTATTTCAACAGCATAGTATATCCTCTGTTCTATAAGTGAAAGTGATACACAACAATTTATTTATGCAGTGTCAGCTGGATAAACGTTATGCACTCAACACTCTCTTAATAAAAGACAACACTCTCTACTTATCTAATCTAATTCTAACATATCTGCACTTCATAGTTTAGTAGACTCAGAGTATATCATAATAAAATCCATAACATTAACTTACATCCATATAACAATATACATAATCAGGGCTCAACAAATAAGCTTGCCCGCTTGCCCGTGGCGAGTTGATATTACCAGCTGGCAAGTAGGACGGGCAGCAGCAGAAGAGCCGGCTGAAATCCATGGGAGCAGAGAAGAGCGGCAGAGGAGGAAGACAGCGGGCAGCAGGAGAAGAGGACTGAGGACCATGTTAGCGGAGCAGGGAGGCACAGGAGGAAGACAGTGGGTGGAGGGAGAAGAGCACTGAGAACCATGTGACCAGAGCAGGGCGGCTCAGGAGGAAGACAGCGGGTGGTGGGAGAAGAACAATGTAGACCATGTGAGAGGAGCAGCGGAAGTCAGTAAAGAGTTCCAGGTCGGACCACTGGGGCACGCTCTTCCCCTGCTGTCCTCCTGTGCCACCCTGCTCTGCTCACATTTATTGAATATTCATATTAGTGATGTGTTAGTACTGTCCTTAACTTGTGAAGTGTCAACATTTTGACATTATGCATTGCTAAGTGTTATGCATGTTAGTAATAGTAATAGTAACATGACTGTAACATAACACCTGAAAAACAGTACTATAATGTACAGTTAACATTGTTAACCACATCTTCAGTTATTCAATGTTTGGTTTCAATTGTACTCACATCATTGTTATAACTATGAGGCCTATGTGCATTTATGGCTGTAGAGCTGTTTCCAAATTGGTATATGTGATTGTCAGAGCTGGTCCTCCACTGGTTCATCTGGCATGGATAAACTCCAAGGCCATCTTCTCCTTTAATTTACGTTTTATATCAGCGTATAGTTTTTTTTTACAGTTCACCATGGTGTGTGGCACTGTTTCAACTCTATTCACATCCTCACAAATATTTTTCCATTCTTGCATTTTTTGTTTTTCATGGCCATTGTGGTTCTGTCCTGCATTCTACCAAATATTTGATGGTAGAATGTAACAATATACTTTATGAGAACTATCCTCTCAGCAACTTCACTTTGAGAAGCCCATAACATTGGCTCCCATGGTCCTTGATGCTGTGCCCCGTCTCTCTCACTGCTCCTCCCACAGCCCTCTGACATGCCAACACAACCTGACTCCTCCCCCCACACCGACCTACTATCTTGGCTTGTTGAACTCGCCTTGGTACCATGCACTATGCGCTCCACCAAGTAGTTAATTCTACGAAACTAGTTGGATGTAACATTCTATTGCCTTATATCTGCTTACATTGGCCTTTGTCTATGTATTGGCCTGTCCTGTTTTTATTTCATCCTGTGTGCTGTTTTGGACACTTGTGAGAGACTCTGTAAGACTGTTCAAACTTCCCTATTGAATCCACCACTGCTGCATCGTGGCACGCTGAGGGCACCCCAGCAAGCTGCGTTTTAACCTCTGTGCAGAGGATACACCTGCCGAGGTACAGGAGCAGCTTCATATCGGCCAGGAAGCAGGAGCGATTTCACCGAGCCCCAGTACCAGCTGCTGAACCTGGCTGCATGAAGGGAAATCCCCTTGGGAGTGAAAAGACTGACGTCCTGCCCCAGAATCAACTGATCTGCAGCAGCAGAGGGAAGCAAGCACCTGAATCTACAGCTAACAGCTGCCGAGTGGTAAACAGTGTGATACACACTACATGCCTTTTACCAACTTTTTTCATGTACGCAGATATATTACCCCCTTTTTAATTCTATAATATATTGTTGAATTTGCTTCACTATTTGGCGTTGTGCGCTGTTTTCTTTTGTTTCCATTCTCTTAGTGTGTGTGGGGTGCTGAGCCACCCCTGCGTTTACAGCTGCAGACGCTATTATCCCCAACACGGTTATGTGGCACTTATTATTTAATGTTTAATTATCTCACTGTGGGAGTTGTGGTTTAATTTTTTATAAATCTTTTATCACTAAATTGATGGTATAGTCACGGCACTGTATATATTTATACATTTAAACTTTATAGGTAGTTAGGTAGTAGCGCACAGTTTAGTTTTTTGTATTAGTAAACCGAATTTACTATCTTTACTAAACTTTAATACATGAGATAAATACTCCAGTTTTTCGCTGCTTGATCTATCTGGGCCCAATGTCTCATAATTATGTTATTTTGTTGTTGAACATGTACCCTGTACCCTGTCCCCTGAGCGGGGGGAAAAGGCAGAGACTATTGATGCAAAGGGAATCATTTTATATTCATCAGTCACAAACTGGGTGCTTTCTGTGAGTCACAGTATTATGGGGAAGGGCCCGATGGGGTAGTCTGTCTACACAGTTTGGGTAGAATTTAAGCCCTAGTGTTTCACTGGGAAGCTTGAGGGTGTGCCTCCACTCAACACTTTGTGGCGGCTTCCTTCCCATCCTTATCAGCCTGGACATGTAATCTACAAAGACAAGACTGGTTTTATGTGGGATGCACAGCTCACCATGGTAAGTTATACTCTGTGTTTGTGTTTGCACTGACTGCGCACTTCAGGCCATTTCGAGATAAATTTTTTTTTAAAGTTCTAAGCATCCATTTGCTTTGTCTTTCCACATAAGGTGACGATGACCATGTCAGAACTTTGTTTAAAGAATATAATGCAGATAATTATTTGCAAAAAAATCTGTTGGGGTGATGGTAGGGGGTAGCCAGCCTTCATTAATAAAGGTAAAACCCAGCTGGCTGTCCATAAAAACCATATGGCAAGGGCTGAATTGTCAGCTCTTGTGTCTAGTTGTGCACCTTGATGTATTTCCCTGTATCTCTGTTCCCATTTTCCGGTCCCCTGCAGGAATGTACACTAGGGATGCCAGGTGTAGTTAGGATTCCTGTTAGGAAATAGCTGCAGGACAGGGACTTTGGGAGCAGGAAATTAAGGGTGGATATTAGGGTGCAACTAGGGTTAAAAAGTGTATTATGTGGCTGGCCCGGGTAGCTGGTAGTACTGTTATGTTACCCGCAAATAGAGTATAATTTGCTGGTACCCGTTTGAACATACAGTACAGGACGTGGTGGGCTATGGAAGTCCAATGTAAGTCTACGGGGAATCTGTGCTCTGCGACAATGTTCTAAGGACCAAGTTGTACTTCCAACACAATGTTAAAGCAGAGTAAAAAAAAGCGACCTGTTTTGAGGCTTTTCGTGTTCCCGGTGTCCTAGAGACATGAAACTTCGGGAGTGTAAATTTTAGGTGGGATACTGTGTTCGAAATGTACAGTATTCCTTTTGTTTGCAGGAGTTCAGGGGACAACGTTATCAGAGGTCCAGTAATTCTCTCCGACGTGCAGGCATGATTTGTGTGTACGCAAGATGAATTACACTGGGGCTCTCCAGTGCCCCCCAAGAATTCTGGTTTTGTAGCCCAGGTATCCCAGACCCATTTCCCTCACAGGTATAAGGTTCTCCAAAGTTTATACTTTATTAAAGTTATAAAATGTTTTAATGTTTTATACTGGAGGTATTAATGTTTGATACAGTATTTGAGTGTCTATACAGTCAGCCTGGGCATCTACATAGGTGCCAGAATGTCTGCATAGACATTGGAGTTCAAAGGAGGAATACTGTCCAGAGGGGAGAGAACCATTTGGTGAGCAGGGAAAGCCTGAGTGCCAGTTCCAGAGAACAGGAGGCACCAGACTGGGGCCCCTTTGTGACTTCCATACCTGGTGGAGCCTGCCCAGCCGGTGAAATATGAATTAGCTGGGGAAAGTTGCTGCTCATAGGAACATTTCCCATTGGCGGATTCATATTTCCTGCCCACCCGGTTTTTCAAGCCTGCTTGGCACACCCCCTCCTCTGACCTCAGCAGCCAGATGAGCACTCGTTCTGGTTGGCTTTGGGAAAAGTTACCACACTCTGATTGGCCACTAGTTCCTATTCCATGTTAGACATAGGACACTGAGGTCTATGTTAGGGACTGCCCAATCAGAGAGCTCTCTCTCTCTCTCAGTTTCTCAAACTTACAGGCAATCTTGGAACTTGGTCCACTGAAGCACCGGCAGGCTTTCCAAGGTGCCTTGCTTGCAATAGCAAAGCACTAGGCATTGAGGTGCCAGGGAAGCCTAGCCTAGAAGATGACAAGTTCTGAGGGCCAATGTTACTTGTTCCAGGCTTAGTCCAGTGATGTGGAGTGGACAGGGTAAACCTTTGCTGAAGCAGGTGCCCTGCACCTACAGTATTGAGGCTAGTTTTCACCCCCAGTAAGTGTGTATTTCGGTTGTATTTTGTATTTCATTGTGTGTACACGGGTTTACCCGAATAAACCTAATTGTATTACCCTACATTGTTTTGCCTGGTGAATGATCCCAGAAAGGTATAAAAGTGTTAAAAATCCTGGTCTCCTGTGACAGCAGGAAATTCGATGACCCGAGTTAATGGACATAGAAATGGAACAGGCCAATCACGGTCGTCATGACAAAATGTTTGGAATTCATTGTGGGTATCATTAGAGATTTGCAACCTGTCAGAATCTGTTCAACTGATTTTGGGCAATAGTTTTATAAAAAAAAAAAAACTAATCTACAATTCAGAATCCAATGGCGGATTGGGCAAATATATATATCAGCAGGGGGGGCGTGATGGGGGAGTGACGGGGGCCGCTTCCGTGATTTCACCAGGCAGATTCACCCTCATTGGCTGAACCACCGGGGGACGTGGCCTACCGCTCCATCACGACTCCTGCTCTCAATTTTCTTGAGAGCAGGAGTTTCTGACGGCGCAGCGCACTCAGCAATCTCTCAGTCTAGAGATGACCAGATGGAACTTCATTCATGGGGAGTGGAACATGAAACGAAAAAACAGAATTTAGTGCAACACAGCTATGATAATTAATACAGACATGAACTCACAGGACCTACTAACAACACAAACAAGACTGACAAACACAAAAGCAAAGCTGGAAATAAAAGTTAGTTTTAATGTAACTATAAAATATAAAATGTTGGACAATATCAGGAGATGCCAATCCGGTTGAGTAAAACCAGAGTATAACTCACATCCTGTGTGAGAAGGCAGAAGGTTAATTGCAATGAGCGCCGACCAGGCTGGTAAGATCTGTCCTCCACGTGCAGAGAGTTTGCAGAGAGTTTGGATCACCTGCGTGTTCCTCCGTGTATTGCGGTTCCCGAAACCGGAAGTGACGTCCCCGATGTACTTCCCCGTGTCCCGTGCTTGCCGGGATCGGTAGTGACGTCACCGGACGTGACGTCCCAAATGGACGGGACCTTCAAAGGGGCTGGCAAACGAACGGAGATCTTCACTCCTCTGCCGCTCTGTACAAAACTGCAGCACTCTGCAAAGAACCTGCTTCTCCTTAGAATGTCCAACAATGTAAAAACAACCCTATGCGTTTCGTGTGCGTGCGCACACTTCCTCAGGGGACATGAGTGATGTCAGTGGTGCCCGGTATATATACTCCTGCCTTCGTTCTGATTGGCCTGTCAATCAAGACAGTCTTAAAGCAATACCTACTTGGCACATAATAAAAAACACTAACATTTGATAAGCTTTGCATGAAACATCAACAAGAAACAACAATTACCTAACACAATAACTAAACATAAAAACACACAAATATAATACACATACTGTGGTAGAATGGTAAATGATAGCATATACATTAGTGCAGAAACAGTTTAGTTTAAAACCAAAACAGTTATATGCAAAAAAGGAAGGCAAGGAATTACAAAAAGGCTCTTAACTCGAAGTCAATATTAAGGCCTCTCGGGGAGAGTGTTTGTAACTCATAGATCCAGTATGCCTCACACATACTGTATCTTTGTAACCTATTCCCACCTATTGGGCTAGCTGGAATAGCCTCAATGGCCTGACATATAAGTCCAGTAGGGTTTTTGTTATGATGTGTGAGGAAGTGATGGGATACACTGTGAGTGACTAGTCCCTTTTTGATATTGTATATGTGTTCATATACTCTCCTTTGATATGTTCTACCGGTCCTTCCTTCATACTGTAGGCCACAAGGACATTGGAGTAAATATATGACGTAGCACGTATGGCAATTAATACATGACTTGATAGGATAAATTCTCTGTGTAACATTTGACTTAAACTTCTTTGTATTACAACTATATGCACATGCCATATATTTTGAACATTTAAAAAAACCTTTATCTATCTTATCACTGTGTTGTTTAGAATAATTGAGTGGGCAGCTAGGAGCCAATTTAGATTTTAAATTTGTGGCCCTAGTAAATATGATGGTTGGTTTTACAGGAAGAATTTCAGCCAAGGTTCTGTCCCTCAGGAGAATTGGCCAATACTTATTAATAATCCGTTTAATCTTTGGCACCATTTTGTTATATTGTGTAATGAATGGCACCTTGTCAAAAAAATTATTTTTCGAATCTTTTTTCTTATATATAAGAAGATCATCTCTTTTCAAACTGGTTACTTGTTCTATCGCTTCATCTTAAAGATGCTCAGGATAATTTCTATTAAGGAACTTACACTTAAGTTCCTCGGCCTGAGACGCAAAAGCCCTGATATCAGAACAATTGCGTCTCAGGAGGAGGAACTGGCCCCTTGGGATATTTTTTATCCACAATGGATCATGTGAACTGTCGGCTCTTAGATAAGTATTAGCCTGCTCTGGCTTGAAGAATGTTTTAGTGTGCAACGTGTTATTGGTGATATAAATGTTTAAATCTAAAAAATCAATGTGATCTGTGCTTGATTTAAAAGTGAATTTAAGATTTCTATCATTGTGATTTAAATATGAAAAGAAAGTTTCTAACTATGTTTTACCGCCAGACCAGATGAATATCACGTCATCTATGTCACGTTTCCAGAGCACCAGGTTTGCCCCAAGGGGACAGTTGTTCCAAATAAAATCTTCTTCCCAACTGTCCATGAATAGATTAGCATAACTTGGGGCAAACCTGGTGCCCATGGCGGTTCCACATACCTGATTGTAAAACTGAGAGTTAAAAGTAAAATAATTATGTGTCAAAATAAAACGAATGCTCCCAACCAAAAATTGTTTTCTGGCAGATGTCAATTGAGAAGCTGACTCCAATTTTTGAGACACTGCCCTGCAGCCCAACTCATGGTCAATGACCGTATATAATGATGTTACATCTGCGGTTACCAGTATAAAATTGGTCTGCCACCTCAGCTCCTGCAAAATTTGGAGAATATGGGTCGTGTCTCTCAAATAGGACTTACTACATACTACAATTGGCTGAACCGGCAGGCTTTGCAAGGTACCTTGCTTGCAATAGCAAAGCACTAGGCATTGAGGTGCCAGGGAAGCCTAGCCTAGAAGAGGACAAGTTCTGAGGGCCAATGTTACTTGTTCCAGGCTTAGTCCAGTGATGTGGAGTGGACAGGGTAAACCTTTGCTGAAGCAGGTGCCCTGCACCTACAATATTGAGGCTAGTTTTCACCCCCAGTAAGTGTGTATTTCGGTTGTATTTTGTATTTCATTGTGTGTACACGGGTTTACCCGAATAAACCTAATTGTATTACCCTACCTTGTTTTGCCTAGTGAATGATCACAGAAAGGTATAAAAGTGTTAAAAATCCTGGTCTCCCGTGACAGCAGGAAATTCGATGACCCGAGTTAATGGACATAGAAATGGAACAGGCCAATCACGGTCATCATGACAAAATGTTTGGAATTCATTGTGGGTATCATTAGAGATTTGCAACCTGTCAGAATTTGTTCAACTGATTTTGGGCAATAGTTTTATAAAAAAAAAAAAAAGCTAATCTACAAATCAGAATCCAAAGGCGGATTGGGCAAATATATATATCAGCAGGGGGGGCGTGATGGGGGAGTGACGGGGGCCGCTTCCGTGATGTCACCAGGCAGATTCACTCTCATTGGCTGAACCACCGGGGGACGTGGCCTACCGCTCCATCACGACTCCTGCTCTCAATTTTCTTGAGAGCAGGAGTTTCTGACGGCGCAGCGCACCCGGCCCCATTGTGAGGCGAATCTTGTCCCTGCAGCGTCCGCCACAACAGGCACTGCAGTAGCCAGCTGGGATCTGGCCTAAAGATGCTAAATGGTTCCTGAATGCTTATGATGTAAGGGAATGCATGTAAGTGTATGTGTATATGTGCGTGTGTATGTACGTGTGTGTATGTGTGTAAATCTTAATTAATAAAGCACCCACAGTGTATACAGGGATTTAAAAAAGGTGTGTGTGGAGTAGAAGTGTATAACAATTGAGTGGGTATGTGTAGAAATGTAAGAGGGTGTTGCATTTCTGTTCGTGTGTGGTTACTATGTAGTCCCTATTGGTATATAGGGATAGAATTACATAGTACTTATGTATGTGTAAGAGACAGTGTAGCCGAATCCCCCTACCCTGACTCCGGTGCGGAGGTGCTGTTCTGTGGTTCCCCGGAGCTCCGCATGATCTAGAGGTGGGGGCGGCCATCTTGGTAGTCGCACATGTGCAATGCGGCGAGGCGCGCATGCGGCGTGTGAGGAGTGCGACAGACATCTTAGGATAGCTCTTCACATGCAGTCGGAGGACTATATGTCCCAGGATCCTCAGGGGGGAGGGAGACACTACATGGTGTTGTCCCAGCCAATAGGGCTCTGGTGAGAGGAGGAATAGGATATCCTTTGCGCACGGAAAGCCGCAAGCTCAAATCTTTCTCCGGGATATCACAAACTCCTGTCAGAGAAGAAGAGTTTGGGACATGGAGGGAACATACCCTGCACATGCTCGAGGAATGGTCTTGCTCCGAAGCCGTGAAGAGGCAACGGATAGTAGAGTGCCTACGGCCCCCAGCAGCCCAACTTGTGCAAATGCACCGCAAGACCAAGGGGGAAGCCACCGCCCAAGTGTTGGTCGAACTCTACCAGGCTTACACTGCCGAGGATGATCAAGATAAACTCTTGGCCCAGTTCTGTGCTCTCTGCCAGAAGGAGGGAGAAGAGCTGTCCACGTTTGTCCGACGCTTACAACTATTCTTATTGGGATTACTCTCCAAGAAATTAATTCCTGCAACAATACTGAATGAGTAGATTCAAGCAACTCATGAAAGGATCTCTACCCTCGCACCCTATAGCTCTTATGATGTGAGGTGCCCCTCGGGCTGAGAAACCCCCCCAGCTTCCTGGAGTTGATTGGCCACAGGAAGCATGAGGTTCAATTGCATTTCCACACTCCCAAGACATCACCTTAACTCCTTACCCTAACCGCTTAACCCTTACCCTAAGACCCCTAACCTTAAATCCTGTGGCTTTCTGTCCTTGGTGGCTGAACGGCGGAAGCTGAATGACTGCGGTGGAGTAGTGGCCAAAGGTTCCATTCCATTATATATTCCCCCATATTCCCGTGCATGTGTCCCATATTAATTACAAAATTGTAGAAGACGTTGCATGACCCCAGTCAAGTGTCACTTTGGAACCTTCACTAACAGGGTATTTACGTTTGGCAATTACATGCAAAAAGTACTTGCAAACATGTTGAAGCACGTTAGAAGATGATTGAAACGTAGTGAAGCTGCTGGGACTTTCCCCAAAAAATGAGGAGCTGCATAAAAATGTTGCAGGGATGTGGAGTCAAGGGAGGGGCCAAGGGAAGCTGAGTAATGATGAAGGGAAGAGTGCAGAAAAAGTTAAGCCAAATAGGGGTGACATCCCTCCCAGAACATGTGACCTACAAAAACAATGCTGGGGGTATAGAGGATGCACAGCTCATCATTGTAATTATACTCTGTGTTTGTGTGTGCACTGCATACTTATATCAATTTACATAAACAAAAATCAATATCAGGTTTTATTTGAAAGCATACATTAGTAGTGTAGGTTTTAATATGTATTATAGGGTACCACCTGCTCATTACCGTACATATTGAGTTTTCTCATATTGGAGCTTTCTGGGCTGTTTTTCACACAAGGTGATGATGGCATGGTCTGATCTGGTCAGTTAGATTCTATTGCAGATAATAATTGCCAGAGAAATCTGAGGAAAATTCTCTGACCCGGGATGATGGATGTATAATTGGAACCAGTATATCATAGTAGTCAAAAGAGTTGAATTATTGAGTCTTTTATTGAGTTTGGTTTCTTTACATGTGCATTACTGTTGATTTTCTCCTGTTTGCTGAATGTTCTATAGTTTTTATCCACACCTGGTCTATAAAATACACTCTTCTGTTTGTATTTGTTAGGAATTCTGCCAATTACAGATCTGCCTGAAAGGCCACTGATTTTGATTGCTTGGAATTACCTTTTGTTTTAGAGAACAAGGTGAGAAACATTCTTCTATATTTGCTAGTCATACAACTCAGCATTAAATGCTTGCTGTTTATTTGATTGTCAGTATGACTGGAGTCAATAGTGATATCCTTGTGATTCCTTTTTAAGGACATATGTGAACACAAAATATTTTAATATCAACTAACTACAAAAACCTGGCTTTGCTTCTTTTGTCAAAGTGTTTAACATTCCTCTGTATTAAGATGTCCCTTACCATGATACTGTACTGTTCTTTGCACCATAATTAACATCTGATTTCTTTTTCTTAACAGGATTTTAAAGCACAATGGCTGTCAACTTCAGAACGAGTGGATTACAACAGCACTTTATTAATTTTTTATGAAAATTTGCTAAATATGTAGAGAAAAAAAGAAAATGGGAACCAATATGTGTAATACTGTACCCTTTATGTATATAATCTTAGTCCTCCAGGGCTAAAAACAGGACAGATTTAAAGGCTATCCCTTTTTCAGCACAGGTGACCAGGGCCGCCAATAGGGGGGTCTGCCGGGGTTGGCATCCCAGGCCTGGTGAGTCAGGGGGCCTGGCCACCTGAGCTCCTTGCGCGGCCATGCCGGTGTAATAATAAAAAAAATGTCAGAAAAAAAAATGCCGTGGGGAATGGCGACGGCGGCGGTGCGATCGGGTCCTCGGGCTTGTTGTGCAAAAAATATAAGCCGTCTGGCGATCCCCATGTGCAGAGGCCTCGGCGCGCATGCGCAGTGGAGCACGGTGGACCCACTCCGCCCCTCTCCCAACGTGGGACGGAGGGGAGGCGCCTGGGCAAACCCGCGCCCGCCAACCCAGCTCCCCTCGCAGCCACCAATCCAGCTCCCCTCGCACCAGCCTCCTGCCCCATGCGGAAACCGCTGGGACCAGGGGCCGGGGGGAAGAAATTAAACGTTCCCGCAGGAATTAGCCCACCAGTCTCACCCCCCCCATGAACTTCCATGCCCCCCCGAGCCTACCTCCCTACCCCCGCAGCTTACCTCACACCCCCCCCCACAGTCACCCACCCCGGCAGTCAGTCACCCACTCACCCCGGCAGTCAGCCACCCACCCATCCCGGCAGTCAGTCAGCCACCCAGGCAGTCAGTCATCCACCCAGGCAGTCAGTCCCCCACCCACCCCAGCAGTCAGCAAACACAGGCAGTCAGCTAGCCACCCAGGCAGTCACCCACCCACCGTGGCAGTCAGCCACCCACCCCGGAAGTCAGCAAACCCAGGCAGACAGCCACACAGGCAGGCAGTCAGCCACCCACCCAGGAAGTCACCCACCCAGTCACCCAGGCAGTCAGTCAGTCACCCACACAGGCAAAAACAAAAAGAGAAACAGCGCAAAAAACCTCATGGTGTAGTAAATAAACAATATTTTTTAATAATCAGGTGAGTATCGCACGTACATCAAATAACTGTAAAATAGGCAAGACATGTTAGGGACATGTTACCACTCTGTGCTCTGCAATCGTGGGTGATTGATGTGGGTCACCAGGATCAGCTCTCCTCCCGCAAATTCCGTGAGATCAGTGCAAACCTCTGCTCGATCAAACCAAGACCTCTGGTAACAGGATGCAGGCGCGGTGAACGCCGCCACGAAAGGGGAGACCTCTCCGTCTATTTTCACTGCCACGAAGGGGGAGACCTCTCCGTCGGTTCCTCTGTATCTGGTCACGAGACGCATGCCAGTGACATCATCAAGCGGCGCCAGCCAAAGTCGCGGGTCACGTCTAAATGAGTCACCATTATCCGGAAATGGCAGAAGAATGTCCCGAACCACAAAGTGGAGATAAAAGAGGCAAATGGCAATAAAAACCTCTATAGACATCAATGGGTATAATAGGAATGCACCCTCATTCAGTCCAACACGTTTCGTGTGTAAAACACACTTCGTCAGGGAATGGAGGAGATGTCAAAAGGGGCGCTTTATATACCCAGGATCCTCCTGTGATTGGCTGTTAAAGGAAAGTCCAGCCTCTCACTTGGGAAGGTATAGCATACAATGTAAATGACAAACAGCTCTAATCAACATAAATTAAATAAAAAAACATTTACATTACACGAAATTTTATTCAAAATTATAAATAAAAGCATAAAGATGATGATGCTAAAAAATAGAAAGACATATATTAGTCCAAATAAAAACGGTAGTGAAATAACAATATACTAATGCTAGATTGGCTAATGATAAGGAATAAGAGAATAATCCAGAGAGATACCTTATACTAGATTCAAGGCATAAAGGGAAGGGAAAGGCATTCATGCACAAATGGACATATTAAAATTAATATTAATATTATAAAAGTCAATATAAAGACCATACATCAAGTTCTTCATTTAGTCCTAAAGGGGACATAGTTTGCATCTTATAGATCCACAGGCTCTCTTGTTTGGAGAGCATCTTATCTCTATCGCCACCGCGTCTCCCAATCGGGACAGTTTGGATACCAATATATTTAAGGAGGCTAGAGTCGCAATTATGTTTATTTTTAAAGTGTCTCGATACACTATGGTGTTCCAGACCTAATCTAATATCTCTTGCGTGCTCAAGAATCCTAATTCTGAGATATCTCTTAGTGCGTCCAACATATTGGTATCCGCACGGACACTGTAGGAGATAAATTACATGTGTGGTTTTACATGATATACAATCTTTAACCGTAGGTCTCGGTTTGATCGAGCAGAGGTTTGCACTGATCTCACGGAACTTGCGGGAGGAGAGCTGATCCTGGTGACCACATCAATCACCCACGATTGCAGAGCACAGAGTGGTAACATGCCCTAACATGTCTTGCCTATTTTACAGTTATTTGATGTACGTGCGATACTCACCTGATTATTAATACAATATTGTTTATTTACTACACCATGAGGTTTTTTGCGCTGTTTCTCTTTTTGTTTTTGCACTAGTTCGGTTTGTGGAGCCATACCACGAGCACAGCAGCATAATCTCTATATATATATAACAGGTTTTCAATTTGTTTATTTATTCACTTTATGCACATATTGAGCACAATATCACGATTATATGAGCGCAGATCACTCTCTTTTTTTCAATTACCCACACAGGCAGTCAGTCATCCACCCAGGCAGTCAGTCACCCACCACCCCGGCAGTCAGCAAACCCAGACAGTCAGCCACCCCGGCAGTCAGCAAACAAAGGCAGTTAGCCAGCCACCCAGGCAGTAACCCACCCCGGCAGTCATCCACCCACCCACCCCAGCAGTCAGCAAACCCAGGCAGTTGGCCACCCAGTCACCCAGGCAGTCAGTCACCCACACAGGGAGTCAGTCACCCAACTCACATGCCTTCCATCTCCCCTCCGAAACCAGTCCCACTGCCTGCCAATTGAAGGCCTTCCCCACCACCTCCGGCTGGTTGTTGCCCCCCCCCCCTCTCTGGCTGGTTGAAGCACCAGGATAGGCGTGAAACGTGTTAGACTGCATTTACTGGATGTAAGACATGTTGTCACCTTTTTCATTACATTGATTTTAATATAGTTTCAGTATTGTAGCCCATCCGTTGCTGCTGTGCTCCGGTTTTTCTCTGACCGGATTTTCTGCTTTTATCATATTGGATGTAACATTGGGTATCTTTGCCTTTTGTTAAAAATATTAAAATAAACAGATTGCATTGTAATTTTTTTTCCCGTATTACAATAAGAAGAAAACAGTTAAGTAAAAGTTGTGCGCTAAATTTTTTTTTCCGTCGTTCGTGCGCTATGGGTTGGGGGGGTTCTGCTCCTTTCATTTGTCCTGGGCCCCATGATTTCTGTTGGCGGCCCTGCAGGGGACTCAATGAGTGTCTCAGTCATTTTGACTGAAGTACAGTACGAAATCCTGGCCTCTTGCTTTCCCTGGAGGACTGAGTTTGAGCAACACTGATTATGTATTATATGATGGTGGCAGGTAAAAGAACAAAAAAGAACACTAGAAACAGATATGGTTTATGTAAAAAAAAAAAAATCTTTAAAAGCAATGATTTAAAAAAAAAAAAAAAAAAAACAAAACAGGTTTTTAAATAATTTTGGTGTTTTCACTTTAATACAGTATATGGTACCAGCAATGGTATATAGTAGTTGCCCTTATTGACACTCTAGGAGTTAATAACCTCTTGCCGAAAAGGAAGCATGTACCCCATGGGATTTGGGGGGTGGGGCTGCGGTTAAAGTGGTGTTGCCTCCTGGGAACTTTTTTGTTTATTTCATTTTTTTTTATTGATGGGAATCAACTGCCATCTCAGTATTTCTTTGCATTGTAGATCATGCACACATGCTCAATAATTCAATGGAACACAAATGCGTTTAATTCAATCAGCATATAGCAGACATGCACAGCGGTGTTCATACAGAACATCACAGTCTTTAAGTAATGCATACGTTTCTTGATTATCTTACAGGGGGAACTTTAAAAGAGACAAGGCATATTGGTGGAAAATTGGATTTAAAAAAAAAGTATTTTTTATAAACCGGGTATGTTGTTGTATAAAGTGAGATAAATATATACAGTATAGTAATATATCTATCACATTCACTGATGTTTTTGTAATTTACAGTACAGTACTAAAATAAATGTCTAATTTTTAAAGACTGTCGGGTGTCTAGTTTTCTAGCATTGAAAGAGTGTACTGTATGGTGTATAAAAAGAGGAAGTTATGGGTGTCTGAAAACAACTGGCACTTTCCTTAGACAGTACTATAGTATACAGTGCATAACTGAAATTTATTACATATGGGGAGTGCAGACAAATCAAATCAACCAAGAAATAAATCAGAAAAAAAAATCTATATAAATATATACAGATGCAGCAGCCATTATTTTAAGAAATAACTGCGCAGTTTTCGTGTGCGCTGCTGTACTCCATGCGGCATGAATGTGGCCAAACGCCCCAGGCACACGTGTTTATCGTGGTTGCTTTGTTTGAATTTCATGGATTGTGTGCAATTAAATGCAATGAAATTAATTGTAATGTGTACAGTACTGTGCTACTGTGCTACTGTTTTAATTTCAGGTGTTTAAAAGCCACAACACTAAAATGCCATTTTATTCACTCGCCTGCACTCACGTCTTAAGGCGGTATGGTTGGAAGCAATCCCGCGCCATGACATGGGTGTTCTAAGGTATACACTACATGATTTATTAAAATAATGTCCGCTGCATCAGTAAAAGCAAAGAAATCCTGATATATGGATTCACATGGGCTCACAATATAGTGGACATTTATGGATCTCCTATGATCTGGAAATGTTCAATATTTCACTAAAAATTAAACAAAGAAGCAGGACATTGTGTAGTATATCAAACCCATCTATTATGTCTGTATCATAATATTATCCCACTCTCATTAAGTGAATTTAAAACAAGCAGTGTACAATATTGACACAGATCTGCAATAGTAGCAGTAATGCCTAAATCAGACCCCAACAGACCAGCTCTCGGCGTCTGAAGTCCCTTCTGCAATCTCTGATTTGCAGGTCTCTCTTCTAAGGGCAATCTATTAATTCGCCAGACTTTATATAGCATAGTCCATAGGATAATTAAGAAGTATTTAAAGAGATATTTGTATTGAACTTCCTATTCATATTGTATGTGTGTGTGTGTATAATATATATACATAACCTTAATAATTGTGGTGATTACCTAGTCTATAGTCTCAAAACCAGCTTAGCCATTACAACCAACCTCACACTGATGATACCCATCAAGGTTGAAACATGTCTGTGAGTGGGTTTAATGGCTTTGCATCTCATCCCAGCCTCTGTCTAAAAGCTGTGTTTAAAACAGCATGCATTGGCTTGAGGATTTGCTTGTGTAATACGAGCTTGAGACAAAAAGTGTCACTGAGTGCTCATTTGCATGTCATTTCCCAGAATCCCTTGCTGCAATGGAAGCGCTGTATGCTGGGCGATTATGGGGAAAGACAGGGTTGCAGACCTGTCTAAGACATGCAAATGTACATACAGTAATAGTTACAGTTGCTTTATATATACCACCACCTTGAGAAAGGTCCCACTGGGGGACCGAAACGTTGGTTTTTGTGTCTTCTATCAAATATAGAAAATTCATGATTTACTTACCTGCGTGCTGTCCCTTGATGTCGTGTTGAAACCGGTATCGTATGGTATATATATATATATATATATATATATATATATATATATATATATATATATATATGCAAATTAAAATATTTCATATTTGTAAACACATGTAAATAATGTATAGATCTTCTAGACAAAACAAACCTTTTATATACATAATTTAAATACAAATTTTTAATTTTACATACAGAATTTACTCGCAAAATCATTATGCAAAATAAATAAAATCTTATAAAACTCACATTTTATACAAAATCTTTAAAACATTTATAAAACATAAAAATATAAACATAAATATCTCCCATTTAGGTATCAATAGAGGAAAGAACCCAAGATTGGAGATTTTTTAATAAACAGTATAAATAAATGTAAATAGCCAGTACAGATGTAGCACGATTCACTTTACCTTGCACAGCACTTGGAGCGGGTGGACCACGGCCCAAGTGCGGCCAGCACACAGGGGGAATTCCCCATTAAGATTAATGCAGCGGGGTAACCCTGCTTCGGAATGGGACTCCTGCTGTGTTAATCCTACCGGGCGGCATCAGTCTGGAAGAGCTGAGCAGAGAAAAAAAGCTACCTCTCTCTGTGTCTTCCCGCACAGCTCTTTAAAATAATATTAAATTATTTGTAATAAATACCGTAGGATTAAATCAGAGTGTCTCCAGAGTTAAACCACATTACTTTCAGGTCCGGGGACCCCTGTTTCCTGAGGTACTGGCCTCCAACTTGCGTGCCAGTATCTCCTGCAAGTTTAAATGATCCTGCCACGTGACCGGAACATTTAAACGCGCAGGAGATACCGGCACAACATACTGGTGCCTGTACAGTACCATGATGCCATGAAATGTTCAGCGTGGGGAAAGTAGTATTTCAACATCTCTGCCCTGTCTATTCCCTGGTCTGGAGGTGTGACTGAGGGAAAGACCACCATAGTAGAGTGCAGCAGGAGAGGTGGTGTCTGAGGGGGTGAGAAAGGTTTATGTAATGTTTCAGTGATTGAGGAAGCTGGAAATTAATAAGTTATGTATTGCAGTAAGTTTGTTGCAGACAGATAGTGCATTCCATAGGGCACAGGAAAAGGGAAGGGAGGCCAGATGTGTAATGGGGATGAGGTTGGAACGATTAACTGTGCATAATATTTATTTATGTATAAAATATTTTACCAGGAAGTAATACATTGAGAGTTACTTCTCATTTTCAAGTATGTCCTGGGCACAGAGTTAAGATAAATAATACATGGTTACAAATACAGTTAAATAAATGAACAGGGTATACATTATATACAAGACATTGCATGCACAGTTAAAGAAAATATATATTATGGGCGTATGAAACAGTTACAGACCAGATTAAAATGTGAGACAGCCTTAGATTTGAAAGAACTTAAACTGGTGGTGGATGTGAGAGTCTCTGGTAGGTTGTTCCAGTTTTGGGGTGTGCGGTAAGAGAAGGAGGAACGGCCAGATACTTTGTTGAGCCTTGGGACCATGAACAGTCTTTTGGAGTCTGATCTGAGATGATAAGTGCTGCATGTGGTAGGGGTGAGGAGCTTGTTCAGATAGCTGGGTAGCTTGCCAGAAAGAATTTGAAGGCAAGACAGGAAAGGACTTTACGCCTAGACTCGAGTGATGACCAATCTAGTTCTTTGAGCATTTCGCAGTGATGTGTGTTGTAGTGGCATATGAGAACGAAACAACAAATTGAATTGTAGAGGGTGTCAAGTTTGCTAAGGTTGGTTTGAGGTGCCAAGCCATATACTATGTTTCCATAGTCAATAATTGGCATTAGCATCTGCAGTGCGATACACTTTCTGACCAGGAGACTTAGGGAGGATTTGTTCCTGTAAAGTACCCCTAGTTTGGCATAGGTCTTGAATGTCAGGGTATCAATGTGCATCCCGAATGTTAAGTGGGAGTCAAACCATAAGCCCAGGTATTTAAAACTAGTGACAGGGGTAAGGGTGGTGTTAGCGTTGGTTCTAATCTGGAGCTCAGTCGCTGGAAGCTTTAAAAATGTTGTCTTGGTCCCAAATACCACTGTTACAGTCTTGTCAGTGTTTAAAAACAGTTTGTTTTGGGAAATCCAGTTTTCGAGTCTCAAAAAGTCAGACTGAAGTATGTGTTGAAGGTCAGAGAGGCTATGGCTCTCTGCATATAGGATTGTGTTATCTGCATACATGTGTATTGAGGCTTCCTTACAAGCTGTGGGAAGATTATTGATGAACACTGAGAAGAGTAGGGGCCCCAAAACAGAGCCTTGAGGGACAACACAGGTGATATCCAAGGTGTTGGAGTTAGAGCCTGAGATGGACACATGTTGGGATCTACCTGATAGGTAGGACTGAAACCAGTTTAAAGCATGCTTCCCTATTCCAGAGCTCGGGAGTTTGTTATACAGGATAGCATGATCAACAGTATCGAAAGCCTTTGCAAAATCTAGGAATACTGCACCAGTGAGTTGTCCCCGTTCCATTCAACACTGGATTTCATTGCAAACTTTTAGCAGAGTAGTTACGGTGGAGTGTTTGGGGTGAAAGCCAGATTGGAATTGGCTAGGGAAATTTGTCTTGGTATAGTAATCGCTTAATTGGGAGTGGACACATTTTTCCATGACTTTGGATAGAATTAGGAGAAGTGAGATTGGCCTGTAGTTTGAGACAGTGTTTTTGTCCCCACTTTTGAAGATTGGGACAACTCTGGCAGTTTTCCAGGTCTTAGGCATGCAGACAGGATAGAGTTGACTATGGAAGCAATTGGTTTTGGCAATGGCTGGGGCACCAAGTCGTAGAAACCTAGATTGTAGTAAGTCAGGTCCACATTGGCTGCTTAGTTTAAATTTGAGGAGCGCTTGTGTAATCTCCTCTTCGGATACTGGGCCAAATTGAAAATTGTTGGCAGTGTTGGGAGGGGGTTGGGCTATGTGGGTACTTACTCCCAGGATGAGATTCAGGTTTGTGGTTTGGGCTGCGTTTCGCTAATAAGTTAGTGGCACGCCCTACAAAGTAATCATTGAATGCATTTGCAATGTCAGTGGGGTTTGTCAGAGTAATATCCCTCTTAGTGATATTACTTGGTTGTTGATGGTTAGAAGGCTGGAATATATTGTTGATAACCTTCCAGAAGCTAGCTGGGTTTGATGTATTCTGGTGGAGATTGTCAGAGTAATATTGTGCTTTTGCGTGCCTTGTACACATGTTCGCAGGCATCTGTAGTGATTGAGATACTTGGTAGTGCCAGTTATTTTGTAGCTTTTCCACAAGGTATCCCTGAACTGGTAGAGTGCTATAAGGTCAGTTGTAACCCATAGAAGGTGGGCCCCCCGTACTCTTATTTTGCGTAGTGGAGCATGGGTATTGCAGAGTTTTAAGAACTCGGATTGGAAATAGTCGAGCGCTTAATCCAGGTCGGGAATTAAATCGATTCTGTGCCATGGGCAGTTGGTAAGGTCATCCAGAAACTGTTTTGGGTTAAAGTTTCTAAATGTTCTAGTGAGGAGAACTTTAGGGCTTGAATGGGGCGGTTTAATTTTCCTTACACAGTACACTATTGCATGGACACTGAAAATATCAGGAAGGATGCCAGAGGATTGGATTCTGCTGGGGTTGAAGAGAGAATCCAGTCTAGCAAGGAATGGTTGTGCGATTTCAGGTTTGTCCGTGTGGGTTGGGAAATGAGTAGCGATAGGTTAAGTGATTTGATTTGTAACTGGATTTTGTGGTTTTTAGGGTCAAGCCAATTGAAGTTGAAATCCTCAAGAACTAGCAGCTCACTCTTCTCATTCAGAGAGGAAATGGAGCCAAGAAACTGGGTGATATCAGTCAGGGATTGAAGAGGGGCTTTAGGGGTGCGGTAGATGCCAGCAAGCAAGATGGGCTTAGAAAAGGGAGGCAGATTTTGCCAACTAGAATTTCAAAAGAGGGTGGGCTTGGGGGGCAATTTAACAGTGTGAATTGTAAGGTGTCTGCAATGTAAAATAACACCCCTCCTCCTCTCTTTGACCTATCTCTCCTAGAAATGGAGTAGCCCTGAATGGCGATATTTGCATCGGGTGTTTTAGGGGTTAGCCATGTTTCTGTAAAAACGATGGCTTTGGGTTTATGCATAAGGCACCATGCCCTTAGTTCGTCCAGTTTGGGCAGCAGGCTCCGGATATTTATATGGGTGACAGATAGCCCTTTTTGGAATTTAAAGGTGGAATTCTCAGGGTTATGGGACAGAGCTGAAATGAGAGGGCCTGGGTTAGGTTCAATATCACCTGCTAAAGATAGTAATAGTATGAGTAGAAATTTGGGTAGTTGTTTGCAAGTTGTACATTTGTGATGTTTGCCATTTGAGTGAGAGTTGGTTGGTGTGCTGTTTTTTAGAGTTCTCCACCAACATTCAGTAGATAGTGCAAGGTTTTTGAGTAGTCCAGGGTGTATGGTGATGTTGGGTGTGGGCCAGGAGGGAGAAGTTTGTAGTGGATAGAGGGAGTAACATTTCAATGAGGCCACGAGAAAGAAAAAAGTTAAGATACATAGCAGGTTCTTTATGCCAGAGGTAGACAGTGCTGCATGGAGCTGTTGTGAGCAAAGTGAGTGTGTGCAGAGTAAACTGCAGGGGTGTGCTTGTTCCTTGTCAAATGTTTTGCTGCATTGCAATGCTAGAGTCAATTCAGGGTTTCAGTGGGCTGAGTGGGTGTGGGAGGTAGTTTTGTGCAGTCAGTTTTGGGAGAGCCTGCAGTTAAATAAGTTGTAAAGGGGTGGGGGTTTAAAATATGCAGGCTAACAAGCATGGGATCATAGTGTGGTCATATGAGCTCACCGTTTGTTGCCTTGAGTAAAAGAGTTTGCAGAAAGATGAAGTCCCCAGTCACCTCTAGTCAAACTATAGTCTAACTATATATTGTCACTTAAAATGATCACTTTAAATGCATCACTCTTAAGATGCCAATGCTACCCTGCCAATGCAGGGGGGATATTTGTTTTATACATCTAAAGCAGTCACATGACCCTCCCCAATAAATCAGCTTGTTCCAGTTGGAGAAAAGAGCATTTGGGGTACGGTGTGGGATGTGAAAGGATTGGTATGTGGATAGCAGAATAGTACATGTGGTCACAACCGCTTTGCCCCGACCAAATCACCGCTGGTGTTCGGTCGAAGACAAAACCTCCACCGCAGCAAATACGTCACTGGAATCTCCAACACTGGTTAAGGGGTTTTTAATGGTTATGGTAGGGGTTTTAAAGAAAAGGGATTATGGTAGGGGATTTTAGGGTAAGGGCTTAGGGTAGGGGGTTTCAGGATAAGGGCTTAGGATAGGGTAAGGGCTTACGATAGGGAGTTTAGGAACTTAACTTAGCGACAAAGTTGCCGTAGCGGAGCAGTTCTGACGGTGGGGTGAGTTGGGGCAAACAACTGGCAGTTATTTAGTCGCTGCACAATTGCTGCAACCAAACGTCCTAGACCATGTGGATCGGGCCAGGATTAGGGGACTTTGCTACAGAGTAATAGAAAAGAAAGAGGGAGTAGGACAGGGAGTTGCTGTTTTTATTGCGTGATGCGGGTGTGATGTGAGAAGCAGATGAAGGTGATGGTGGCAGAGTGAGGGAGATGACCGTAGTGGGAGCTACAGTAGGGGTGGAGACAAAAAGGTCAAGTGAGTGAGTGGAGGCAAATAAAGGGAACAGAGTAATGGTGGTGCAAAGCTGAAAGGTGGTTGAGGTCATAACAGATGTTGTAAGACTTACTTTGCATTTTATGCTTCTGCCTGTGGTGCAGTGAGGCCAGATGGATTAATGCTGGGGGTGGGGAGGACTGATCAGGAAGCAATCACAGAAGACACCACTTGTTCGTGGTGGGGACAGTAAGTCTTATTATATATGTAGCATGAATCTGTGGTGTTTCCAGTTGGCATGTGCAATGTACAAACAGCAAACATGTTCCTTTTAGCTGCTGATGAAAACATCCTGTATTTGGCAGTGCCAGGGTGTGTTACGGGGTTGCAGTGGGAATTGGAGAGGAAGGTGTGATCAGGGCTGGTTTAACCATTGGGCGAACAAGATGCAGTTTCCTAGCTGGGCAGAAATCCCCAGAGCAGAAAGAGATCGGGGCTGTTACTAGGGGGCTGGGCAGTTTCCTCCATCCTTATTGGCTGCATTACCCAACAACAGCGAATCAGGAGGAGCTGTCAGGAGCCTGGGAGTGGTACCAAGTAGAGGACCAGAGGGGTGTGTATGTGTGTCAGTCAGTGGTGGGAGAGAATGTGTCCATGGGCATCCGCAGAATTTTTTTCAGGGGGGGGCATAATTTATAACCACAGCGCAATGGCGGTCCTGGCTGCGGCACAGATTGGTCCCGACTTGGGAGTGAGACGGCTTTCATTGGTAGGTAGTGTTACCAATGAGAGCCGCATCACTCCCGAGTGCATAGCAGCATAGGCTAGCCTACCACTAGCTGCCTGCCGCGGCGCCAGGGGCACCCACCCACCTCCGTCCCGGTCCACCCACCTCCGTCCCGGTCCACCCAGAGTCTGTTTTTGACGTTTATAGCGCCGTAAACGTACTGTACGGCGCCATAAATGCCAAAAACAGCCCAGGACTGCGAGTGATCCAGGCAGAGCCGCCAACAGAAATCATGGGGCCCAGGACAAATGAAAGGAGCAGGCCCCCCCAAACCCATAGCGCACCTACCACGAAAAAATATCTTTTAGAGCGCAACTTTTACTTAACTGTTTTCTTATTGTACTACAGAATAAAACATTACAATGCAACCTGTTTATTTTTATATTTTCAACAAAAGACATGTGTCTGCCTGCCTGGGTGGGTGAGTGGGTGAATGACAGTAGAATGACAGTGGGTGAGTGGGTGAATGACAGTGGGTGGGTGGGTGAATGACAGTGGATGGGTGGGTGAATGACAGTGGGTGGGTGGGTGAATGATGGTGGGTGGGTGAATGACGGTTGAATGACGGTTTGGGATAATGACGGTGGGTGGATAAATGATGGTGGGTGGGTGGGTGGATGATGGTGGGTGGGTGGGTGAATGACAGTGAGTGAGTGGGTGGATGGGTGAATGACAGTGGGTGAATGACAGTGGGTGGGTGGGTGAATGTTGAATGTGGGTGGGTGAATGACGGTGGGAGAGAGTGACTGGGTGGGTGGGAGACAGTGACTGGGTGGGTGGGAGACAGTGACTGGGTGGGTGGGAGACAGTGACTGGGTGGGTGGGAGACAGTGACTGGGTAGGTGGAAGACAGTGACTGGGAGACAGTGACTGGGTGGGTGGGAGACAGTGACTGGGTGGGTGGGAGACAGTGACTGGGTGGGTGGGAGACAGTGACTGGGTGGGTGGGAGACAGTGACTGGGTGGGTGGGAGACAGTGACTGGGTGGGTGGGAGACAGTGACTGGGTGGGTGGGAGACAGTGGGTGGGTGGGAGACAGTGACTGGGTGGGACAGTGACTTGACAGTGACTTGGTGGGTGACAGTGACCTTGTGAGTGACAGTCAGTGAGTGGGTGGGTGACAGTGACAGTGGTTGACGTTGACAGTGGGTAACGTGACAGTGGATGACAGTGACAGTGGGTTATGGTGACAGTGGGTGACAGTGACAGTGGGTGACAGTGACAGGGTGGGGTGACTTGCCTTGACCGGGTGGGTGCAACTTGTCGCCGGACGCTTCCCCCTCCTGCCCCCGATATCCCCTTCTGCCCCCGATATCCCCGTGGCAGCTGCCAGGGACGGGAGGTGGGTTTGGGGAGGGGGCGCGGGAGGAGGGCTCGGGGGGGCACGGGAGGTGAGCTCAGGGGGGGGGGGCAAGGCCACGGGAGGTGGGCCGGGGGGCACGTGGGAGGTGGGTGCGCTGGAAGCTGGCCAAGGGGGGGAAGCGGGCCGCAGCGGAGCTGGTACTTTCCCCTCATCCCACGTTGGGAGCTGGAGGGGGAGCGGGCCGCAGAGGAGCTTGTACTTCCCCCTCCATCCCACTTTGGGAGCGGGGGGAGGCGGGCCATGCTTGCCCTGCGCATGCGCGCCGGGACCGCGGGGAATCGGCGCCATTTTTTTAAACTTTTTTTTTTTAAATTTATTTAATTAACTGTTTCTTGGCCACGCAGGGGACCCGGTCTGACCCAGGGGGCCCGGCCTGACCCACGGGGCCCGGGAAGCAGTACCCTTTGTCCCCCCTGTGCCCCCCCTGTTTGCGGCCCTGGATGCAGGGGGGGGCAAGCTCCCCCCCTTACCCCCCCCTGCGGACGCCCATGAATGTGTCAGTGGGGGGGAGTGTTAGTGGGAGGGGGGAGAGTGTGTATTAGTGGAGGGAGAGGGTGTTAGTAGAGGGGGAGAAAAAGTGTCAGTGGGGGAAAGTGTCAGTGTCAGTGAGGGGAGAGAAAATGTCTGTGGTGGGGGGAGTGTTAGTGGGGGGGATATAGCGTGTCAGAGGGGGGAGGAAGAGTGTGTTATGGAGAGAGAGAGTCAGGGACAGCAAGGGAGAGTGTGTATGAAGGAGAGTGGGGCGCAAGGCTGAAGATTCGCTTAGGGCACTGAATAACCTTGCATTGATTGGCCCTGGGTGTCATGAGAGTGTGTAGAGAAGTGTTGGGAGAGACTGCTGTAAATAAAAGTAGGGAGGGGGATTAATGGTGCAGACTAATAGGCATGGAATTAGTGTGGAGAAGTGTGCCCACCATAGGCTGCTAATATCCTTGTGTAAATGAAGTTGCTGAATAATCCTGTCTCCAGTCTACCTCTAGTCCAACTACTGTCTACAATAATTACATATTCACTTAAAGATTCTCACTTAAAGATGTTAACCCTTTAGATTCTATACTACCCTGCTCTGCTTCTCAAGACTTATTCGAGACCTATGTTTTGATCATTTTGGAAAAACCTTCCTTTTAGTTATATTTAATTGCTTACTAGAACATTACTGGTTGGGGTTAAGAACAACTGCTGTTTTTGAATTAGCCATTACTGTCTTTTGAGGTGGTAAAACGCCAACTCATTAATAGACTTTTCCTCTTCTGTCAGCCACAGTGACCACCACTATGTCACCTTCCAAAACCCCTCATTTTCAAATATAACTAGACCTAATTTATTAAGTGATCTACTATATTATATATAGTGAAAATACCAACAAACTGGAAAAAGATATGCAAACTCTGCACAAGAAACTACAGTGGAACTTAATCAAGAAGAAACAGAAGAAACTACAACGCCTCTCTCAGTATGACTGCAGACCATGGTCACAACATAAGGTATTTCAAACCAACAAAATGCAGGATAACTACTGTACTTAGAACCAGCAACTCCAACTGACTTTTCAAGACAGATACACACCCTCAACCCAGATGAACACAGAGCCTGCCAGTGAGTTATTAACCTGTATGATTATAAACTATCAAAACCTGAGATATCAGTTCTCTCCAAGGGACTCACATTCTTTCCCACCACCAAACTGGATAAAATCCAATTGTACATACTGTACCTAGAAGAATTCTTCAGGAGTATACACCTGAAAGAATATTTCCACAAAAAAGAGAGCACCCCCATAATGACGGAGTACAACAACAAGAAGAACACCTATTTCACACCACCAACAGGATGCAAACGTCAAACTAGACGGCAACATTCAGAGCTTCAGATCTTGAGTTTCTTCACTAGCATCAATACAGCAGAAATAATAATGTACAACCTATCCCCCATGGAGAGATCTGCAATCAAGGAACTGCAAAACAGCCCAATATAACCATCAAATCAGCAGATAAAGGAAGTGCAGTGGTGCTTATGAACAGTGTTCGACAAATCCAGTTGCCCACAGGCCCGGGCAACTGGATTTGACCCCGTGGCGACCTCCTCATGGCCGCCCAAACAGCGCACACGGTGCTCGTGCTGAAATTTTTTTTCTTTCAAAATCCAGCAGCCTGATTGGCTGACAGGACTTGGCGGGCTGCCAAGATTTTTTCCCCCTCAAGGCCACGCATGCGCATCCTCTTCCTTTCCTGCCTGCTGCTTGAAGAGGTTAGTAGATGGTAGCGGGGTTTTCGCCCACATCCCCACTTCCCACCCGTCCCCGTGTCTGCCCGCGGGGCGGGAGGTTGTAGCGGGGGTGTTCCATACCTTTCCCCTCCCCCCAGTCCACGTGTCTGTCCCCCCTGCCCCCGCAGTCTCCGCTTCCCCCCTGGTCCCCGTGTCAGCCCATGGGGCGGGAGGTGGTAGCGGGGTGTTCCCCCCCTTCCCCCGCAGTCTCCACTTCCCCCCCCCCCACCCAGTGCCCGTGTCTGCCCGCGGGGCGGGAGGTGGTAGCGGAGGGGGGGAGTGTTGTGGTGGTGTTTGGTCGAAGCCTGCTCCCCCTCCCCCCGTGAGACACTGTGTATATGAGAGAGACAGTGTGTGTATGAGAGAGAGACAGTGTGTGTATGGGAGAGACTGTGTGTATGAGAGTGACAGTGTATGTGTATGAGAGAGACAGACAGTGTGTGTGTGTGTGTGTGCAGGACACCAGAAGTACCCCCGTCAACCCCCACCCCGTCTCTTACCCCCCCACCTCGTCTCTCTTTCTCTCCCTCGCCCTCTCTCTCTCTTTCTCTCCCTCGCCCTCTCTCTCTCTTTCTCTCCCTCGCCCTCTCTTTCTCTCCCTCGCCCTCTCTCTCTCTTTCTCTCCGTCGCCCTCTCTCTCTTTCTCTCCCTCGCCCTCTCTCTCTCTCCCTCGCCCTCTCTCTCTCTCCCTCACCCTCTCTCTCTCTCCCTCTCCCTCGCCCTCTCTCTCTCTCCCCCTCGCCCTCTCTCTCTCTCCCTCGCCCTCTCTGTCTCTCCCTCGCCCTCTCTGTCTCGTCCTCGCCCTCTCTCTGTCTCGCCCTCTCTCTGTCTCGCCCTCTCTCTGTCTCGCCCTCTCTCTGTCTCGCCCTCTCTCTGTCTCGCCCTCTCTCTGTCTCGCCCTCTCTCTGTCTCGCCCTCTCTCTGTCTCGCCCTCTCTCTGTCTCACACTCTCTCTGTCTCACACTCTCTCTGTCTCACACTCTCTCTGTCTCACACTCTCTCTGTCTCACACTCTGGATATTTTATTTACCCTGTATATCTTAACTGCCCTATACCTACACCGAAATAACCTATACTGCTTTCTTCCAGATCTGACTCTCAAGCTTCACACGGGAGACATCGGAATCCTCCCTAACCCAGAAGACAGGTAGGAAACACCTCCCCACCAACATATAACATTGCGGGAATGAGGGTACCTGGACATTGAGGGACTGCGGATCAGGTAAGATCACACACACACACACACACACACACACGTAACAAGGACTAATTGTAGTATAATGTAATACAATAAATACACTTATGTCAAAAACAAATGTTGTTCTTACTAGGAATTTAATATATTTTTTTAATGCGGGGCTGAGGGCGGGACTAGGTGCCGAGTAGATTTTTTTGTTCGGCGAGTAGGTTTTTGGGTGATTTGTCGACCACTGCTTATGAACACAAATAAATACATAGAAGGCAATAGACAACACCTACTACAAGAAACTCATGCATGATCCAACCCAGGACTATACAAAGCAACTCACAAATCTCATCAAATTATTCCCTAACCACCTGCAACCACAATTTAAGCATCTAATACCTGGCAACTCAGTTGGGTACATGCTTCCAAAATCCCCAAACCAGGAAACCTGGCAGACCTATTATAACAGGTATGGATACACTCATTGAACAAATATCAGGCGTAGTGGAGAGTATCCTCAAACCTTTAGTCACAAGCACCAACAGCTTCATACAAGATACCACAGATTTTCTCAATAACCTTAACAACATCAACCAACTACCATCCAACACACTGCTAGTTACCATGGATGTAGAATCCCTTTACAGCAACATCCCCAACAAGGATGGTATTGAGGCATGCTTGCAATTCTTTACAACATCTCCCCTGGATCAGAAATACAGCGCTGATGTAGTTACCAAACTGATAAAATACATCCTCACACACAACTACTTCAGATTCAACAAGGAAATGTACCTACAATTAATGGGGACTGCAATAGGTACAAAGATGGCACCAAAATATGCCAATCTTTTCATAGCAAATCTTGAACAACGATTCCTTACTACAATGAAACCTAAAACAATTCCACGAGTCCCTGAACCCATTCCATCCATCAATTAAACTCAAAATGGATTATTCAGCAAACCTTGTATACTTTCTAGATACAACACTGAAAATGGCAAACTACACACATCTGTATACAAGAAACTAACAGACAGATGCAGTTACCTCCACAACTCCAGCTTTCATCCCACTCATACAAAGCAAGGTATCATACACAGCCAGGCTATAAGACACCACCGCATATGCTCTGACACTGAAGACAGAAACAGACATCTCACAACCCTGACCGAATCGTTCAGACAGAAGGGATACAAGCTAAAGACTATTGCCATAACTATTACATCTGCACTAAAAGCTCCATGAGTACACCTGCTACAGTGCAGACAGAAAGAGCCTACCAAGCTCATGCCTACCCTAGAGAGAATGTGAAAAATGATCAGAGGTCTGCAGTCCATACTGGCAGAGGATGCGACATTGAGAGAGGGCTTCCTCAAGCATGTGTGCCGAGATCCCACAGCCAGTCACGACCTTGAGCACTCAATGTTGAAGGATCATGCTACTGCACATCTAGGAATGTGGTCTATGTGATTCAATGTGGCAGATGTGAACAAGGATGCTGCATTGGGGATGCCAGCCAGGAACTTCGAGACAGAATGAATTTGCACAAACACTGTACTCCATTACAAAGAGGGAAGATGCTGCTCACCTGTGGGACATCATTTCTCCCAACCAGATAATTCCATAAGTGATTTAGAAATCAAAATCCTCAATGGAATGTTTAAACGCCCCCAAGAATGGAAAACATTTGAACACAGAATGATAAAACTCTTTGACACCAAAACAAGAGGATTTAATGCGGATATGGGGTTTCTCAAACACTTTCACAATTGTTTGTAATTATCTCTGCCAATGTTCTTATCCACAACTGCCCCCTCCCCACACACAGCATCCCCTTCTCCATGCTGTTACTGTACTTGTCACCATGTTATTACCCTTCCAATTTCTTCAAACATCCCGTTGTCACCCCACCTTATCCAAGTCTCTGTTTTTTTCTGCTATCCAAACCTCTGTGTTAGGCATAGATTTCTTTGTAAACCAGTATTGCTGACTTGAGGAAAGAGGAGAGTATATATACACACACACACATATATATATTTTTTTACTGGTTGCACTCCCAATGAATAAGTCACTAATTTCAAGAGCATTGACTTTTAGCATTAAGAAAACTTTTGTATTGAAAAACTTTTTCACTGAATCTAAAAGTATGATATTTGCAACAGTTTGTATATCTCTACATGTGTGAGTTGGGTATACACAGTATTATGTACACACTTAGATGCCAACTATACTAGGTTGGCATAGAGTCATATGACCTGTCTCTATTCTTTACCAGTTTACCAGGCAACCAATTCCAATTGGATGAACACAATTAGTCTACCTGTGTATGTTGGGATATATAATGCAGTAGGATTGGCCTAGTATACCTAACCATTTTCATATGGTAGTTAAAGCACATAACAAAGCTGCACAAGGGGAAATCAAGTTGATCACAGTCAGTTTTAAAACCGTGCAAGTCAGCTTAGTTATCAAAACTGTTCTGGCTCACAAAAGTCCAAAATAAATCGAAAAGAATATCTTTAGCAAGGGTGGCACCAGATTCTAAAAGTAAATAAAACAAGGAAAATGGTTAATAAAAAAAAAAATAAAAAAAAAAAATAAAGGACAATAATACAAACCATTTTACACATTTTATATTTATATCATGGCTAGTTGACCTACTTTGGTAGTAATATAGTGCTGAGCAGTTATTTAACTGAAGCACAATGTATTTCCATCCCTTATGTCCTCACCAACACAAGGACATTAAGCTGAGTTCAGCTTGGTGAAATTGCAACTACTGTAGTGCCGACAGTTTTTCTAAAACAAACCAGTGGCAATTACCAAAAAGACCCAGGTACATGCTGGGTACATGCTGGGTACATGCTGCAACATTTCAGTGACATTTCTGCAGATACTAATGGCCATCGGATTAACAGTGGGGGTCATTGGCAGTCCCCTTCAAACTGAATGGGACTGCCAGGGACCCCTGCTGTGTTAATCCGATGGGCCATTAGCCTCTGCAGAAATGTCACTGAAATGTACCCAGCATGTACCCAGCATGTACCTGGCTAGTTTAAGGCAAGTTTTAGAATACTCGAAGGCAGCCAGGTTTACAGAAGACTGATTTATTCATCTAGTTTCTCTGGAAAGAATGATAATTTGAACAAAAGTTGCATGATAGCTTTTCAATAAAAATGTCCCTTTTCTCAATTTATGTCGATTCACTGATTACGATTAAATGTAAGGAACAGAATAAAACATGCACTTATGGACAACACATTACTTATTTAATAAAAACCCTTCAAAGAGCATTAAAATAGACAGGGATACGGTCTCACATGTGTAATATAGAATGTGAATGAAGTACTACTGTATACTATGAGCTTTTCTCTTTGAAAGCCAGAGAGCTATGATACATTATTGATAGTGCAAATTAACATTTAAAATTAAGAAGCAAGATCAGGAATGTATTGCATTGCTCTATACAAGCATTGAATAAAGCCCTTATACTTTACACTGGAAAGTCCTAGTAATGTCATGTCATTTTTCTTTGAATTATAGATTAAATATAATTATACCTGACTAAAGAAGCATCACTTACAGAATTCTTAAATTTTCTAAGATTCAAAAGGCTTTAAATATGTTTTAATATATATTATATTCTAGACCAGTGGTGTACAAACTTTCTGCGCTGTGCCCCCTGCCTGCAAACCCCCAGTGCTTGTGCCGCCCCCTTACCTAGGAGCTTGCATCAAATGACGGTGCTGGTTCATGTGACATCACGACACGTGACTTGCGGCGTAATTTTGACATGAGTTGCCATGGCGATGTGGTGTCAAATGATGCTGCAGGGTCATGTGACGTGACATCGCATGGCACCACAAAGTCATTTGATGCCGCATTGCCATGGTGACGCATCGTCCGAAGCCAAAGTAAGTAAGTTACAGAGGCCTCGCACGCTCCCTGGCACTTAATTTAAATGCTTTTGGCCTCTGTAACTGCCGTGCCCCCCCCCAAAAATCTCATGCTTCCCAGTTTGCACACCCCTGTTCTGGACCAAAGAAGCAAAAATACAGTTTAATCAGCATAAGCATGTAAAAAGTGTGAATGTATCGATTTTTCTGGCAAATTACTCGTAACATGCTGGGAACATAACAATTATCCACAATGGCATCTTTGTTATTAAGGAAATTATCTGACAACTGAATATGACACGTACTGTAGCTATTGTTTATTTCCATTTGTCTATTTCTTTGATAAAAACAAGCAAATGGAAACCTATACAGTAGAGATACATCACTCTTTATATTCCCTTGATACCACTGCCCGCTTTTTTCCATAGTCAGATAAAGTAAAGTATTAAACAAAAAGAGTTTGACATTTACACATACTGTAGGACACATACAAATGTAACCTAACTCAATTTCTCCGGTACAAGGGCAAACTGCGGGAACGTAATTGTGGTTGCCCAAGTGCTGGAGGATTAATGCTGCAGAGGGTCCGATCAGGAAGCGTGCCTTGTTTTTTTTTTTTTTCAACTGCAGGTCTGGAGACACTGATGATGGCTACATCTGTACCATGTGATTTAGTTGCCAATAAGATTTTTTTAGTAAGCCACATTATGTATAAGCATGTGCTGTGTGATGAAAAGGTGTTAGCTGCTCCATTTTATATCAGTCAAAGAAGGTGGACTATGAGTTAACATCTCCTGTAAAGATTAAAAAAAAAAAAAAAAAAAAAAAATTATATATATATATATATATATATATATACACACAAACAAGAAACAAACAGCGCAAATATTTAACAATATGTTAGCGTGGTAGAAAATATATAAACCACACTTCTTTTTTATATATATTGACTGAATTGGCTAGATGTATATACCCTTACAATCTACTGACCCTACAGACTGCTGCCAATTTAGGTCTGCGGCTCCACAATCGCTGCCTTGAGTGTATAAAGAAGAATGACCTAGGCGCACATATGCAGGGGAAGAGAAGAAGAGAGGAATATCATAGGGCAGCATATCAAATTATAGTCAGATAAAATGGTAAGATATGCACTTACGCTATTAAAGCAAATAAAAGCCTTTAATCCACTTAGGGACTCACGAACTCAGCTCCTGCAGCTTGTCTTTTTCCTGGCCTCTGGATCTTTGGAGTGGGTGTCCTCATGGATCAGCAACAGCAATCACGTTATGTTTTTTTTTTTTTTTTATTTTAAAGTACATTTTTATTAAAAGGTTTTACACATTTTGTTTCTCCTTTTATTCCCTTCCTATCCTCTTTTGTGAGATCTATCTACAAGGGAAAGTCTGTTTAAACAGATATAACGTGATTGCTGTTGCTGATCCATGAGGACACCCACTCCAAAGATCCAGAGGCCAGGAAAAAGACAAGCTGCAGGAGCTGAGTTCGTGAGTCCCTAAGTGGATTAAAGGCTTTTATTTGCTTCAATAGCGTAAGTGCATATCTTACCATTTTATCTGACTATAATTTGATATACTGCCCTATGATATTCCTCTCTTCTTCTCTTCCCCTGCATATGTGCGCCTAGGTCATTCTTCTTATATATATATATATATATATATATATATATATATATATATATATATATATATATACAAAAAAACAAACAAAAGCGCAAGCTCCATAGCACGTAACTGAGTAAAAAATAAGGTACATTTATTTTAAAAATCAGCAACCCATAAGAATGTGCACTTACAGGATTTCAAACAGAACCATTCGTGGGAGAGAAATCTCTATTGTGGTCATCTGCGGTGGTAGGGTGAGTCCCAGGTTTGCAGAGTGGATGTAAACAGCCCAGGTTCACCATGAATTGGCAGCAAGATATAAAGGCATCCAATGCCTGCACGTCCTTTGCTCCCTCATACAATGATTGCTAACACTTGAAATTACCGCCAGCCGGAGCGCAGGGAAGCCAGGGACTCCAAATACACAAACACAAGCGCGATGACGTCACAGCTCTACGCGTTTCGTCACACTGCGGCGACTTCGTCAGGAGTATTGTGATTGTCAGGGACAGCCAGTTAAATAGACTGGATCAACTAAACCTATTTTCACATTGGTACTACGTTTCACCACAAATCGTATAACTCTAAAATTACTATAAATATCAACATTACAATGAATAACAACAAAAAAACATCAATAATTATGTTGTTCACATCATACAATGAAAATAGCTAAAACTAAACAATTTAATTATGTATAAACTCAACTAACACAATGACATGTTAGAAAAAGCTGTCCCACTATTTCCAATCTAAGTTTCATCAAATATGGAAAAAAAATATATATACCAAATTGAAATTAAAACCTAAACCTATAATTTTAGTTTCAAAAGATATTAATAAATCAATATATTAATTAGAATCTAATAATATGAATATATAAACAACCAAATACCACTACACCATATAAAATGAATGATAGAAAAATCTAAATAAAATTGAAAAAATATTAAAATCAACCTATTTAATTCCTTGTGTGATGAGAACAACAGTCACATAACAATCTTTACATTATATGCACTAACAAAAATTATTAGATTAATAATTCACATAGTGCATTAATTAACATTATATCTAATTACATATAATAACAACAATTGGTACATTAAAAAATAACTAAAATTATAAAAAGATAAAGGAAAAAACTGGATTAACTATTAAATAACACCTACTTTAAGGAAATATCATATAATATAGAGGAATCCCCTCCAAAATCACAGAACCCCATCCTAGGATAGGGGGAGAGAAACCGAACTAGCAATCAGAGCAGAAAGGCAGAGAACATCAAGGCAAGTCATGACTACCCTCTTATACACGCCCTGAAAAAGCGTTCATATGTGAAACGCGCGTGTCGGCCAGGAAGTCACATGCACGCGCAGAAGTTCTCATTTGTTCCACTGGATAATCTGTTGTGGCATCCTGCTCTAAACTTTATCATGCTATTGTGCTCCAGCTAACAATTCAGACGGGCAGCTGAGCACTTGGTGTCTCCAGATCATCAGTGTCTACTGTGAAGCGGCCATTCGGAGTGGAGAGCTGAATTGGAACAGCATACAGACGGTACAACGGCGTCCTTATCCGGTTGGCGGTGATCTGGACCAGCTATCGGGAAGTGACCGTGCCCAGCAGTACCGGATGGTGGTGAATTTATTCACAAACTGCATTTTAAACTTTTTATCCTGTGAGTGCGATTCCCCCCCCCCCCCTTCCATCCCTTCCCTATTTTTATAATAAATCACGCAGTATTATGCTATGGGGCGTGCGCTCTCTCTCTTTTTCTGTTTGTAGATATCCGTGGAGGTGGTTTATCCCGTGTGAGAGCAGCATAAGATCCCTTTGCACATATCCTATACCTTCTATTATGGACTGACTATTGAAGGACTGGTTGGATTTTATATTATAACTTTACACTTATTTTTCATCACATTTTTTTCATTTTTTTCACTTTTTTAGCACTTTTTGCACACTTTTTATTTTTTATTTTTCACCCACATTTATGTATTATTCCATAGTGTTGTATTAAGCATATTTGTTTACTCAGCTCAGTATTTAACAGTTGTATCACATATGTACATCTTGATTTTTAAACACATTTAGGAATTTTATACACTTTTTGTTTATAAGATACTAGCACTACAGTTTATAACACATAGCAATAGAATATCATTTTGGCGCCACAATCTTTGTTTTATATATATATATATATATATATATATATATATATATATATATATATATATATATATATATAATGAGCAAAGGGCAGTTGGCACACTGTAAACAAATAATCCACTGATGCTTGTCCCATATATGCACATACACAGAAAGAATTTACCAGATGGGGGTCCGGGAAAAACGAGACAGCACACAGCCAGGGAAATCCAAAGATATTGTATTCAAGACAAATACATGGCACTGCATCCAACGTTTCGGTCATCAAAGTGTGACCTTCCTCAGGGACGTGCAGTGTGTAAATGCTAGTGCACCACCTTATATACCCACATCTATCAAACCATAATTAAAAACTAATCATGCTCACCTGTGTGTAGAAAGAATAAAACTCCAAAAACAAGTGATAATGTCCGTTTTGGACCGCAGCCCTGTGCTGGAATGCACCACCATGTTGTTTATTGACATACCATGCCTTATTAGACTGTACGGGTGCCCACAAGGATCATTCTAACCCTCCAGTGCTCATTGTGCATGCGTGACGCGAGCGCTGCAAAACACTTAAAAGGCACCTACAACAGTCGTCTGCCAGGTTATGTAATGCCCAAACCCTCAACACATGCTGCCACAACTAGGCACATCTGTGTGGGCTCAGCATAGAACAGTCTAAACACTCCGAATCTATTGCGCATGCTCACTGGCACCTTAAAGGGCCAGTGTACTCATAAGCGAATGGCACTTCTGACCTTTAGGCACTGCGCATGTGCACACTGCGCTATGAAACCCAGTGGGTGAAGTCCAAGGCAAGCTGAAAACTGACACCTTAAGTAGTGTCCAAAGGAAAATTTATAATGAATATAAAATAATGGTGGAGCTGCAGGGCCACGGGACACAAAAGACTTATATACATAAACACCACATAACCCTTACAGTGGCAAAAAATACTGGCAATGATCCCAGAAATACATTTGAATAAACTATGCAACAACTTGGAAAATAAATGTACAAAAAACCTATCATACAGAACACATGAACATAAGGGCTTGATACTATGCACATACTAACTATGGAACATAGAAGAAACGCATATATGCCTAAAATAAATATATATATATACACATATAGCACTACTCGTTTCATTAGATATATATAATCATTGTTCACAAGCACTATGTGTTCATTACAGTGCTCTCATGTCAACCGCAAATAATGTCACAATATGTGACACAGTAATATCATCTCAGGACCCAATATAAATGCCACCAAAGAGTGTTACCGCGTGTAGAACATATACCCAACCAAACTACATGTGAAAGATAGTGAACATAAAGTGTCCCAACATGAAAGAAGCTGTATTACAATAAATATAAACATCACAAAAAGCATCCCAAGTACAGTTCCTCATTAAGGCCAAACGGAGCCATAGTACGGAGTTCAAAAATATGTCTCGCCTCACTCTGCAATAAGAGTCTATTTCTGTCCCCCCCTCGGATGGGCGCTGGGACTTGCATAATGGGCATACATCTAAAGGTTGCCAAAGAGTGTTTGTGATCTCTAAAATGTTTGGCTACCGGTAAACATTTAAACTCCTGGTCACTGACATCCGATAACAACGCTTTGCGTATAGTTGACCTGTGTATAGCAATACGTTCCTTTAACATTCTAACTGTTTTCCCAATATAGACCAACCCACATGGGCATTTGATCAAGTATATTACGAATCTTGACTCACAGTTAAGGAATTGTTGTATTTTGATCTTAACCCCACTATGAGGGTGACAATATGACGATCCAACCTGCATGTATTGACAGTTAGTACACCCTTTACATTTGTAAGAACCTGGCTTAAGTGTTAGCCATATACTGCTTTTGGCGTATTTTTCAACTGGATCAGATTGTATGATCATGTCCCCAATAGATGGTCCCCGCCGGAAGCAAAAAAAGGGTGGTTCGATGAAATGTTGTCCTATCCTGTCATCGTTAGCAAGGACATGCCAATTTTGCTTGACACTACGTTGGATATGTGTGGACGCCGTACTGTATGTACTGATCACATTGAATCTTGATTTTTGTTCTGCCTTTGGTTGGCCCCCAAGAGGCTCCTCGCCCAGTGCTGTAACCCGGTCCAGGGCATGTTGACATCTGCCGGACTATATCCCCTCTCGAGGAACTGGTTAGCCATGGCCATCAGGGCCGCCTCTACATTTCCATGATCACTCGTGATTCGTTTCACCCTCAACAGCTGTGAGTAGGGTAAACCTTTTTTGAGATGGACTGTATGATGGCTGGACGCATGAAGTAAGGTGTTCTTGTCCGTTGCCTTCTGGTATAATCTTGTAGCCAATCTATTGCCTCTCTTGTACACCATTGTGTCAAGAAATGATATGTCCATTTCACTGTGGCACATCGTAAATCTTATTTTAGATGGAATATTGTTCAGATGTTGCAAAAAGATGTTTAATTCAGTAGTATTCCCACTCCATAAGATGAAAATGTCATCGATGTAGCGTAAATACTTTTGTATGTGCTGTGCATATGGGGCATCATATAGGATATGGGTTTGCTCGTAAATGTCCATATATAAATTGGCATATGAGGGTGCCATGTTGGAGCCCATGGCTGCTTCGCTAAGTTGTAAATAGTACGTCCTCTCAAATCTGAAAAAAATCTTATTCAGGATAATTTCTACAAGAAGAAGAAGGAACTCTGATGGTGGCCCACTTGTTACAGTTCTATTAGACAGTTTGCTTCTTTTGGCATCCAAGCCCTCCCTGTGGGGGATGTTTGTGTATAGGCTCGTTATGTCAAGTGTGACCAATATACTTTTAGATGGATAAAAGGTCAGTGTCTTAATGTGTGCCATAAAATCCGTCGTGTCTTTGACATATGTGCGCATACCTGCGACCAGTGGCTGCAGATAAAAATCTACAAATTGCGATAGTGGATGGCATAATGAGGATCGGGCAGAAATGATCGGTCTACCCAGTGGATTGGTAATAGACTTATGGATTTTCGGGATGGTGTATAAGACAGGCATTTTAGGGTGTTGCTGGGTGAGGAATTTGCCAGTATCCTCTGAGATCCACCCGTTGACCACTCCCATTTGTATGATAGAATCAATTTCAGCTTTATATGTCGAAGTTGGATCTCTTGTCAATCGCATATAAGTCTCTGTATCTGCCAGTTGTCGCAAGACCTCGCTCTGGTAGTCAACATAGTCCAATACTACAACTCCTCCGCCCTTGTCGGCGGCTCTAATGATAATGTTCTTATTCTGCCTCAAGGTCTTAACTGCTTTCCTCTCATCCATAGTGAGATTTTGGAAGCTAGTTTTTTGAGTCTTTACCTTACCCCTGGTTTCCTTGCCCAAAAGGTTCATAATCGTAGAGATGCTGTAGTTGGACACTTGTGGGTCAAATGTGCTTTTGGTTTTAAAGCTGGCAATCGTTGGACACTCCAGATTTGGAAAAATAATCTTTCAGCTTCAGGTGACGGTTCAGTTTTAAAATATCAACTTCCCACTTGAACGCGTCCTGTTTGTGGGTGGGCACAAAGCCCAATCCTTTATGCAGGATACTTGTCTCTGCCACTGTAAGGACATGTGCAGAAAGATTGAATATTACCGTCTCCTGGGGAGTTGTTTTGATCCCCTTCCCCTGTTGGTGTTGCGTTCGGGATAACGTCACTTTTCTGCCTCCTCGCCTTGTCTTCCTCCGACATCTGCGGCCCCCAGGGGAGGCTTGGCTCTCCCATGTGGTCCTTGACCTAAAAAAGACGGCTCCGCCGATGTGTTGTCAGTGGTGGTATCTGTAGCATCGGATAGCTCCGAATCACTTCTATTATAACCAGATTTATTATATGCACCACGTCTTCTTCGCGACTGACCACGCTGCCGTCCCTGCATGCCTGTAGGTAAATCATTCAAACCCAGCAACCAACGGTATACTTTCCTGTCTTTGTAATCAGATTCAACAACCTTCAGTTTTTCCCTCTTATATTTGACTAGATTATTCCTGTACACATCAATGGAAGTCTGTATTTTATCAATCCAATTTGTCGTCGTGTCTGCCTCTAAGGTCTCTCCATGTTTGGAATTTATAACATCTATTTCTTTCTTAATCTTGACTATTTCTTTGCTAGACTGATCTATGACAAGTATAACCAAATCAAAAGAGCATTTATTCAGTATAGCAATCCAACGCTTACAGAACTCTGGGTCTGTTCTGCCTATAGTGGGCTGGTTCTTTATTCTAAAACCACGAGGTAAAAGTTTTTCTTTGTGGTAATGTGATAACGTGACTCCGTGCAGGTAGTAATCTACTTCCCTTTTCTTTAATTTGATCAAGTCGTTATATACATCAACAGCCTTCTCAGGTCCCAGTACAGACTCAAATGATTCAGTATAGCGGATTTTGGAAATCTCAGCTTCACTGAAGCTTGCGGATTCAGAAATAGATGAAAACACTCCAAATGTATCAGCAAATTCTTCCATATTGTATCCTTTATGTAAAAAACACCAACATTAAATTAAAAAGGCAACTGATATTAGAAAGTCCACAGTTAAGGCCAAAAAAACAATGGACAAAATATTGCAAACTCCACTTGGAGGACTTATGGTAATATAACCGGCAGGTGCCCAACTCATATACCCGATGGGGGTCCGGGAAAAACGAGACAGCACACGGCCAGGGAAATCCAAAGATATTGTATTCAAGACAAATACATGGCACTGCATCCAACGTTTCGGTCATCAAAGTGTGACCTTCCTCAGGGACGTGCAGTGTGTAAATGCTAGTGCACCACCTTATATAACCACATCTATCAAACCATAATTAAAAACTAATCATGCTCACCTGTGTGTAGAAAGAAAAAAACGCCAAAAACAAGTGATAATGTCCATTTTGGACCGCAGCCCTGTGCTGGAACGCACCAACATGTTGTTTATTGACATACCATGCCTTATTATACTGTACGGGTGCCCACAAGGGTCCTTCTAACCCTCCAGGGCTCTTTGCGCATGCGCACTTGACATAACGAGCCTATACACAAACATCCCCCACAGGGAGGGCTTGGATGCCATTAGGAGCAAATTGTCTAATAGAACTGTAACAAGTGGGCCACCATCAGAGTTCCTTCTTCTTCTTGTAGAAATTATCCTGAATAAATTTTTTTTCAGATTTGAGAGGACGCACTATTTACAAATTAGCGGAGCAGCCATGGGCTCCAACATGGCACCCTCATATGCCAATTTATATATGGACATTTACGAGAAAACCCATATCCTATATGATGCCCCATATGCACAGCACATACAAAAGTATTTACACTACATCGATGACATTTTCATCTTATGGAGTGGGAATACTACTGAATTAAACATCTTTTTGCAACATCTGAACAATATTCCATCATCCAGTCCCTCTCAAAAAAGGTTTACCCTACTCACAGCTGTTGAGGGTGAAACGAATCACGAGTGATCATGGAAATGTAGAGGAGGCCCTGATGGCCATGGCTAACCGGTTCCTCGAGAGGGGATATAGTCCGGCAGATGTCAAACATAGCCCTGGACCGGGTTACAGCACTGGGCGAAGAGTCTCTTGGGGGCCAACCAAAGGCAGAACAAAAATCAAGATTCAATGTGATCAGTACATACAGTACGGTGTCCACACATATCCAACGTAGTGTCAAGCAAAATTGGCATGTCCTTGCTAACGATGACAGGATAGGACAACATTTCATCGAACCACCCCTTTTTTGCTTCCGGCGGAGACCATCTATTGGGGACATGATCATACAATCTGATCCAGTTGAAAAATACGCCAAAAGCAGTACATGGCTAACACTTAAGCCAGGTTCTTACAAATGTAAAGGGTGTACTAACTGTCAATACATGCAGGTTGGATCGTCATATTGTCACCCTCATAGTGGGGTTAAGATCAAAATACAACAATTCCTTAACTGTGAGTCAAGATTCGTAATATACTTGATCAAATGCCCATGTGGGTTGGTCTATATTGGGAAAACAGTTAGAATGTTAAAGGAACGTATTGCTATACACAGGTCAACTATACGCAAAGCGTTGTTATCGGATGTCAGTGACCAGGAGTTTAAATTTTTACCGGTAGCCAAACATTTTAGAGATCACAAACACTCTTTGGCAACCTTTAGATGTATGCCCATTATGCAAGTCCCAGCGCCCATCCGAGGGGGGGACAGAAATAGACTCTTATTGCAGAGTGAGGCAAGACATATTTTTGAACTCCGCACTTTGGCTCCGTTTGGCCTTAATGAGGAACTGTACTTGGGATGCTTTTTGTGATGTTTATATTTATTGTAATACAGCTTCTTTCATGTTGGGACACTTTATGTTCACTATCTTTCACATGTAGTTTGGTTGGGTATATGTTCTACACGCGGTAACACTCTTTGGTGGCATTTATATTGGGTCCTGAGATGATATTACTGTGTCACATATTGTGACATTATTTGTGGTTGACATGAGAGCACTGTAATGAACACATAGTGCTTGTGAACAATGATTATATATATCTAATGAAACGAGTAGTGCTATATGTGTGTATATATATTTATTTTAGGCATATATGCGTTTCTTCTATGTTCCATAGTTAGTATGTGCATAGTATCAAGCCCTTATGTTCATGTGTTCTGTATAATAGTTTTTTTGTACATTTATTTTCCATGTTGTTGCATAGTTTATTCAAATGTATTTCTGGGATCATTGCCAGTATTTTTTGCCACTGTAAGGGTTATGTGGTGTTTATGTACATAAGTCTTTTGTGTCCCGTGGCCCTGCAGCTCCACCATTATTTTATATTCATTATAAATTTTCCTTTGGACACTACTTAAGGTGTCAGTTTTCAGCTTGCCTTGGACTTCACCCACTGGGTTTCATAGCGCAGTGTGCACATGCGCAGTGCCTAAAGGTCAGAAGTGCCATTCGCTTATGAGTACACTGGCCCTTTAAGGTGCCAGTGAGCATGCGCAATAGATTCGGAGTGTTTAGACTGTTCTATGCTGAGCCCACACAGATGTGCCTAGTTGTGGCAGCATGTGTTGAGGGTTTGGGCATTACAGAACCTGGCAGACGACTGTTGTAGGTGCCTTTTAATTATTTTTGCAGCGCTCGCGTCGCGCATGCACAATGAGCACTGGAGGGTTAGAATGATCCTTGTGGGCACCCGTACAGTCTAATAAGGCATGGTATATCAATAAACAACATGGTGGTGCGTTCCAGCACAGGGCTGAAGTCCAAAACGGACATTATCACTTGTTTTTGGCGTTTTTTTCTTTCTACACACAGGTGAGCATGATTACTTTTTAATTATGGTTTGATAGATGTGGGTATATAAGGTGGTGCACTAGCATTTACACACTGCACGTCCCTGAGGAAGGTCACTCTTTGATGACCGAAACGTTGGATGCAGTGCCATGTATTTGTCTTGAAAACAATATCTTTGGATTTCCCTGGCTGTGTGCTGTCTCATTTTCCCGGACCCCCATCGTGTAAATTCTTTCTGTGTATGTGCATATATGGGACAAGCATCTGTGGATTATTTGTTTACAGTGTGCCAACTGCCCTTTGCTCTTGTATACATTTTATATGAGTTGGGCACCTGCCGGTTATATTACCATAAGTCCTCCAAGTGGAGTTTGCAATATTTTGTCCATTGTTTTTTTGGCCTTAGCTGTGGACTTTCTAATATCAGTGGCCTTTTTAATTAAATGTTGGTGTTTTTTACATAAAGGATACAATATGGAAGAATTTGCTGATACATTTGGAGTGTTTTCATTTATTTCTGTATCCGCAAGCTTCAGTGAAGCTGAGATTTCCAAAATCCGCTATACTGAATCATTTGAGTCTGTACTGGGACCTGAGAAGGCTGTTGATGTATATAACGACTTGATCAAATTAAAGAAAAGGGAAGTAGATTACTACCTGCACGGAGTCACGTTATCACATTACCACAAAGAAAAACTTTTACCTCGTGGTTTTAGAATAAAGAACCAGCCCACTATAGGCAGAACAGACCCAGAGTTCTGTATGCGTTGCATTGCTATACTGAATAAATGCTCTTTTGGTTATACTTGTCATAGATCAGTCTAGCAAAGAAATAGTCAAGATTAAGAAAGAAATAGATGTTATAAATTCCAAACATGGAGAGACCTTAAATTCTTTCTGTGTGTGTATATATATATATGTGTGTGTGTGTGTGTGTGTGTGTGTGTGTGTGTGTGTGTGTGTGTGTGTGTGTGTGTGTGTGTGTGTGTGTGTGTGTGTGTGTGTGTGTGTGTGTGTGTGTGTGTGTGTGTGTGTGTGTATATATATATATATATATGCTAAAAAAGAGAGAACGGACCCCGCATCCGCAAGACTGCACAATAAAGGCAACCAAAAGACTGACAAAATTGTATATACTAAATTAGTATGTCAATGGTGCTAAAAGGGCCAATAGATATGTAAACAAAAGAGAAAGAAGCCCAGGAAAGTTGAACTCTGGTATACGGTCTGCAATATCAAAAGTACATATTTTATTTATTTAATGTCACAAAACAGGATAAAAGATAGCACAGAATTTTAAAACATGGCATAGATCCCCTGTGCGTAAATCAAAGAAATGTGCTAACTTGCATGTAGATCATATCATATAAAGACACTGTTAGAAACCGGGTAGATGGACAAATAGTATCCCGGGCTGAGTCACAGATCCCAAGAGAAAAATACACTATCTCTAGGTAAAACAGCAGATAGTGCTATTCTAAAGCAATAAGGGAGTAGCTGGGAGTACAGTACATCATCAATATGTACAGGAATTGTGAAAAAACTGGGACCAAAATCTCTAAATAAGGTAAAATCACTTCATGGAATATCATAGGACTGATAAAGTATGGATTGTAATCCCCAAACACGCTACAGATAGCCATACACAAAGTCAGTCCTGTTCAAGAGACAAAATAGCAGATGATATAGGTCCAAGTATATTGAATACACAATCCTGAAGTGTATATGGTGTTCAGCACAATCCTACATGCATAAAAACGAATCACCAAACATGCACAGAGCAGCAGCTCAAGAGGTATATTTACGTATCCCAAGAGGGGGAGAAACCAGGGGATCCTGCCTACAGCACCCACTCCTACGCGTTTCGGCCAAATGCCTTCAACTGGGAGCGGTGGGGCAGGCAGGATAGTATGCGTACTTAAAAAGGATTCGATTTGCGCCAAAAACGCAGTCGCCAGGTGAAAATTAAAGCCTCCAAAACACCTTAACGATTCCCAGGAGTGCAGAGAGAGAATGTTCCCATTGCGCATGTGGGAAGTGACGTCACAAGTTGGATGCGTTCCAAGTTGGAACGCATAGCCATAGAGCTTGATATGCTTGTATGCCGCAAGCCTCAGGCTGTAATGAGAATGCTAATCAAAGCATTCACCCAGTGTGAGGTAAGCGCATGCGTGGCAATGAAAAAACAGAGTAATACATTCTAAGCTTAGAACACACGTCCAGGGTGCCTGATGCGCATGCGCAGCACAGGACATTACCCAAAATTTAAAGAAGAAGTAACACTGCCTGCCATAATATATTTTAAAGCGAGCAGAAGTTGTACTGGACACTAGCAGGGCACCCTCTATGATGTTTCATAACCTAAAGCTAAACAAAACAGAGTAATATTCAGAAATAGCATGCATACTATACAACAGAGGTAAATCTGCTGGGTTTAAAGAAGTGTATAGAAACATTAGTATATACATATCTATACAGGCTGAATGTCTAATTATATAAAGTTGCCTGAGAAATTAATCTAAACTGCTAAATAAAGTCCTGTTCACATAAGCATGGTTAGAATGTAGTTGCAAGCTGCTAGCACTATAATTGTGCCAAAGTCAATTTTATAAAGAGTATCCAGTATCCTCTCATTATAACAGAAGGATATTCACGAAAAGTCCAGAAATTAAATCTATAAAATGGCAGAGTGTTCCAAGGTTGCATGAAAAGTTCCCAGTGTGAGTTAACGTCAACTCTGAAAAATTTATCCTTCTCATAGTAATCTGTCCTGGATAGATTGTGACAGATAATAGTCATAGAAACTCCAAAGTCCGTCCGAGGATGGCCATACCCAGGATTCTAAAACTAAAAAGGGAAAAGAAAGAGGGAGAGATGTTTGATACTCTCATGAAGAGATTTAAACTAAAATGGTATACATCTCAACAACAGAATTCTAACAACATTAAAGAGAGTAAGTGGGGGGGAGGGAAACTACAGAAACATAGAGAAGCCCAGGTAGTCATTAAGACCCCGTTGAATCATAGAGTCCATCTGGACTATCCACCTGGACTCCCTATGCAACAGAGCCTTCTCCAAATCTCCTCCCTGAATTCCCAGAGTAACCTTTTCTATTGCGAAAGCTTTCAATAAAGTATGATCAGACCCATGCACCTATTGGCCCAAGCAGCACACGTGTTTTTTTTTTTAAATTTTCCCTGCTCGCACTGAAAAAAAAAAAAGTCGCCTTACCTGACTGCTGATTGGCACGCTCTCCCAGGCTTTGTGGGCGCACGGCCAGGCTCTATATGAGCCCGCCCCTAACGAGCAGCCATTCTTTTTCCACGGAGATCTGTTGGACACAGTAAGTACTCTCTGTGCCTTCCCCCCCCCTTCCCCGGCGCTCCTGCTGCCCGCAGTTATGGAGGTGGTAGCGGGGGTGTTCTCCTGTCCTCGGTGCTTCCGCTGCCTGCAGTTATGGAGGTGGTAGCGGGGGTGTTCTCCTGTCCACGGCGCTCCCGTGGCCGCAGTTATGGTGGTGGTAGCAGGGGTGTTCTTTAACCCACCCCGGCGCTCCTGCAGCATGCAGTTATGGAGGTGGTAGCGGGGGTGTTCTCCTTTCCCCAGCGCTCCCGCTGCCCGCAGTTATGGAAGTGGTAGCGGGGGTGTTCTCCTGTCCCCGGCGCTCCCGCTGCCCGCAGTTATGAAGGTGGTAGCGGGGATGTTCTCCTGTCCCCGGCGCTCCCGCTGCCCGCAGTTATGGTGGTGGTAGCGGGGGTGTTCTTTAACACACCCCGTCGCTCCCGCTGCCTGCATTGGGTGGGAGATTGATGCTAGGGGGGGGGAGGTACTGTAGTGGTGTTGCTCGCGGCCTTTCCTCTCTTCTGACCCACTGTGTGTATATGAGAGAGTGTGTGTGTGTGTGTAAATGAGAGAGTGTGTGTGTATATGAGAGAGAGTGTGTATATGGGAGAGTGTGTGTATATGGGAGAGTGGGTGTATATGGGGGAGTGTGTATATGGAAGTGTGTGTGTGTGTTTATATGGGAGAGAGAGAGTGTGTGTATGTGTGTGTGTGTTTGTATATGGGAGAGTGTGTGTGTGTGTGTGTGTGTGTGTGTGTGTGTGTGTGTGTGTGTGTGTGTGTGTGTGTGTGTGTGTGTGTGTGTGTTTGTGTGTGTGTGTGTGTGTGTGTACGGGACACCAAAGGTACCACCCCCCAATCAGTCACCCCCCCACCTAGTCAGTCAAAGTCACCCAGTCAGTCACCTCCCTCCCACCCAGTTACCCCCCAGTCAGTCAGTTACCCCCATCCAAGTCAGTCAGTTACCCCCATCCAAGTCAGTCAGTTAGCCCCCCTCCCCACTCAGTCAGTTACCCCCCCCCTCCCCAGTCAGTCAGTTAGCCCTCCCTGCCCAGTCAGTCAGTTATCCCCCCTCCCCAATTAGTCAGTTAGCCCCCCCTCCCCAGTCAGTCACCCCCTCCTCCCCAGTCAGTCAGTTACCCCCCCCTCCCCAGTCAGTCAGTTACCCCCCCTAGTCAGTTACCCCCCCTCCCCAGTCAGTTACCCCCCGTCCCCAGTCAGTTACCCCCCTCCCCAGTCAGTTACACCCCCCGTCCCCAGTCAGTTACCCCCCCTCCCCAGTCAGTTACCCCCCCCCAGTCAGATACCCCCATCCCCAGTCAGTTACCCCCCCTCCCCAGTCAGTCACTCCCCCTCCCCAGTCAGTCACCCCCCTCCCCAGTCAGTCACCCACCTCCCCAGTCTCTCTATCTCTCTCTCTGTCTCTCTCCTCTCTCTCCCTCTCTGTCTCCCCTCTCTCTCTCTGTCTCTCTCTGCCTCTCCCCTTTCTTTGTCTCCCCTCTCTGTGTCTCCCCTCTCTGTGTCTCCCCTCTCTGTGTCTCCCCTCTCTGTGTCTCCCCTATCTGTGTCTACCCTCTCTGTGTCTACCCTCCCTGTGTCTCTCCCCTCTCTGTGTCTCTCCCCTCTCTGTGTCTCTCCCCTCTCTGTGTCTTTCCCCTCTATGTGTCTCTCCCCTCTCTGTCTCTTTCCCCTCTCTGTCTCTCTCCCCTCTGTGTCTCTCTCACCCTCTCTCACCCTCTGTCTCTCTCACCCTCTCTCACCCTCTGTCTCTCTCACCCTCTCTCACCCTCTCTCACCCTCCGTCTCTCTCACCCTCTCTCACCCTCTGTCTCTCTCACCTTCTCTCACCCTCTCTCACCCTCTGTCTCTCTCACCCTCTCTCACCCTCTCTCACCCTCTCTCACCCTCTCTCACCCTCTGTCTCTCTCACCCTCTCTCACCCTCTCTCACCCTGTCTCTCTCACCCTCTCACACCCTCTGTCTCTCTCTGTCGCCCTCTCTCTCTCTGTCTGTCTCTCTCTTCTGTCTCGCTCTCTCTCTCTCTGTCTGTCTCGCTCTCTCTCTCTGTCTGTCTCTCTCTCTCTGTCTGTCTCGCTCTCTCTCTGTCTGTCTCGCGCTCTGTCTGTCTGTCTCGCTCTCTCTCTCTGTCTGTCTCGCTCCCTCTGTCTGTCTCTCTCTCTCTCTGTCTGTCTCGCTCTCTCACTCTCTCTCTCTGTCTCGCACTCTCACACTCTTTGTGTCTCACTCTGGATCTGGAAATCTTATTTACCCTATATATCTTAACTGCCCTGTATCTACACCGAAATAACCTATACTGCTTTCTTCTAGATCTGACTCAAGCTTCACACAGGAGACATCAGAATCCCCCCTAACCCAGAAGACAGGTAGGGAACACCTCCCCTCCAACATATAACATTGCGGGAATGAGGGTACCTGGACATTGAGGGACTGCGGATCAGGTAAGATCCCAGGTGGGATTGCTGCTTTAGATATTGTTAAGTGGGGGCGTCCAGACACTGGTTAAGGGGTTCAGGAAACTAATGATTCACATCTGGCTTTTTTTTCTAAATCCGACATTTACACACACACACACACACACACACACACACACACACACACACAGACGTGACAAGGACTAATTGTAGTATAATGTAATACAATAAATAAACTTATGGCAAAAAATGAATGTTGTTCTTACTAGGAATTAACTCAAATTTTGTTTTAAAGCGGGTCTGGGGGCGGGGGTGGGGCTGGGGGCGTGGGTGGGGGCGGGACTAGGCGACGAGTAGATTTTTGGGTGATTTGTCGACCACTGTATATATACAAGATTGCACAAATAACATACAAGAATATAACACTTACTCCGGGTTTGGGGCAATGAAGCAATCAGGATCTGAATTGGCAATTCATTCACGATACAGGATAAAAAACGATCTCACAACGAAGACAATGGGTATAGGGTTTACACTGGTTTATATGGAATTCCAGCCCTATACCTTAACATTGGGTGCCAGGCATTGGTTATCAATTACCTTCACCCTATGACCCCTTGCCACCTCACGTGAGAAGCAAGGTAGTACCTGCCCACAGGGTGGGCATTATTCTAATCAGGGGCTCATTTCACTAGCCCCCATCCCACAAGACTGGCGTCGCCTAGTCTGCTTGGGACAGGAAAAACTTTGTCTCAAGGTGTGAAACCTAACACTTATCACAAGTACCCATGTCCTGCTTTCCTTTGTTCTAGCATACACAAGCAGGGTGTGGAAGCCTTTGATCAGGAGGCTTATTGTAGACCTCTTGTCGCCTCCTGAGCATTAACATACCATATGGTCTCTAGCTTTCACAGGCTTTTACCCTAGACCCAAAACATAGTACATATTCACAATCATATTTATATTAAAATAATCCGTTCTGTGGGTCTGAGCGGGCTGAAATTTGCCAAGTCCTCATGCCGGAGGACCCTTGTCATAGTGGCCAAATATCAGCCCTCCACGACCCCCAGAACTGGAGATACCAAAAACAAGTTCAAATACCCTATTAACTTTAATGCAGGATTCTCCGCTATGCTAAAGGAAATCACTGCATTTCACTCTTCCATTGAAATCAATGGGCTCAGTCGCTATAGGCTTTCAATGGAGCAACTCCGCCATTTAAGTCAATGGGAAACCCTCATTTTTCACATTTACCCATACTCCGTCCGGTTGATCGGAGAGGCCTGGAAATTGCCATGCAGTCATGCCGGAGCAGTGACTACATGCTACCAAAATCACAGCCCTCTGGTACTCACAGAACCGGAGATATGGGTTTTGACTTTACATACTTTCTGATTTAGTCGTTTCAAAGCCACGCGGCTTTCCTCCATTAGAATCAATATGGCCGACGCTGCCATAGGATTCAATGGGACCTCCGCTACCATTGAAGTCAATGGGAAACACACACTTTTTAACAGTTAACCCTACTCCGTTCGGTTGAGGGGAGAGGTCTGGAAATTGCCATGCAGTCATGCCAGGGTAGTGACTACATCCTTGCCAAATCCCAGCCCTCAGGTCCCCACGGAACCGGAGTTATGGTTTTTCAGTTTCCACTGTTTTCCACTTAGTGTTTGAAAGCCACGTGACTTTCTCCGCCATTACAGTCAATGGTGCGACCCTCGTAACGAGCGCGACCCTTTACCGGGGTCATTGATTGTCGGACCCGGTTGGGGTCGAGTGAGGGGTCCCTAGGGTCTAGGGGCAAAAATAATTTTATTCCGGGGTGCCCTAGAACCTAAGTTTCCCATGCCAATTGAACCTTAACTTGACCGGGGAGTGATCAAAGCTCTCTTCAAGATAATGTTTCCGCTTTTGCGGTCTGCGGTTTGGATGGCTGCTAGCCCGTTCCTGGAGGTCTGAGTCGAGGAATCCCCATTGAAACAAATTGCTCCATTGACTTTCAATGGGGAACCGCCGCTCCTCCTCTCGGGTGCCACCTGCAGGTCTTCTACGATATGGGGCTCATAATCACTAAATTAACATTAACCCTTTCCCTCCCGACTTGATCCCAGTGTAAGTGTTGGTGCAGACACTGGAATGGGGAAAATACATATTCACAGGGGGATACACATTTGGTGCTGAAGCAGGGGCATAAACACAGTTCTGGACCTCAGTCCAGTTAACCCCTGGCCTCCCAGATGAGGGTAGGGGGTGGCCAAATGGGGTGTAACCCCTTTAATACCAGGCCATACCCCCTCCCCCACGACAGTGTGTGTAGAGCTGATGTGTGTGTGTTTATAGAGCTAGTGTGTGTGTGTGTGTGTGTGTGTGTGTGTGTGTGTGTGTGTGTGTGTGTGTGTGTGTGTGTGTGTGTGTGTGTGTGTGTGTGTGTGTGTGTGTGTGTGTGTGTGTGTGTGTGTGTGTGTGTGTAGAGCTCCAGTGTGTGTGTGTGTGTCTGTGTCAGCAGCAGTGTTTATGGACTTTGCCTCAGGTCTTTAACTCTTCCAGCCAGGGCATTATTGGACAGTAATGCCCTGTTCTGAGGGGATTATTACTTTATTATCAATTAAACACAGAGACCCAGATACTGTACATCAAACTTTGGTAAAGTTGAGTTAATATCAAACCCACTAATAAAAAAATAAGAGCGTAATTACCTCAATGTTACTGTAAGTAGGGATATATCAACATTGTAGTAATAATTTAGCGGGTGCAATATTCGAGCTAAATAACGACGCAGGAATTAAATCACAATCAGATTTCTATTATAGGCTTCTGTAATATTTATTATTACAGAAGCCTATGATAGAAATAACATCAACCAGTTTGATGCCTGTGGTTACCAAGGTATACCACAGGCACCAAAGGGATTTATACATTTAAAATCACACTACCTAACCCCGCTGTCCACCTTAGTGCTAGTAGGCATTGCCAAGCATTGCTTTACTAACTGCTAAGGCATTTTTTATTTATTTTATTTATTTATAAAATGTTTACCAGGAAGTAATACATTGAGAGTTACCTCTCGTTTTCAAGTATGTCCTGGGCATAGAGTTAAGATGACAAATAATACATGGTTACAAATACATAGTTACATACGGATGCAGCGGCAACAATTTTACGAAATCACATGGTTTATACCTCGGAATACACATGTGATGGCGCGGGATTACTTCCAACCGTACCGCCTTAAGACAGAAGTGCATAAAATGTGTTCTGGCTTTTAGTGTTTTGTGTTAGTTTAGTGTTCTGGCTTTTAAACACCTGAAATTGACACAGTAGTACAGGAGCACAGTACTGTACACATTACAATTCATTCATTTCATTGCATATAATTGCACACAATCCATAAAATTCAAACAAAGCAACCGCGATAAACGCGCGTACCTGGGGCGATTGACTGCATTCATGTCACGTGGAGTACAGCAGCGCACACGAAAACGGCGCTGTGATGCCTTAAAATAACGGCCACTACACTGGCGACACACTTTATTCGAGCTTGGCTAGTCCCACGAATTCGGGTATACCCGGGTGTATTGAGGTTTGTGACTGTTTTCTGCCCGAGTGCATTGAGGTATTTTCCATGCAGGGATTTAAGCATTTTATTCCCACTGGCTGCAATACAGCACAGTATATATATATATATACTGCATTACAATTCATGAATTTATGCCATCTGGTAGACACGCGAAGCATTGCAGCCTATTAAATCCTTATCATTATCATTTAACAGATTAGCCGCCCGTCAGCCAGGCATGAACCCAGGCTGGGAAGGCAAACGCAACGGGGCTTGTCAGAGGTGAGGAGCGGCGCATTCCAGGTATCTGCCAGGTACATACTGGGTATTTGCTCGAATAAAGTGTGTCGGTGCAGTACATCTGTAAGTGAACAGGGTTTAAATTATATACAAGACATTGCATGCACAGTTAGAGATAATATATATTATACTGTAGGCTTATGTAACAGGTACAATGATTAAATGTGAGACAGCTTTAGTTTTGAAAGAACTTAGTCTGCTGGTGGCTGTGAGTGTCTCCGGTAGAATGTTCCAATTTTGGGTTGCATGGTAAGAGAAGGAGTGGCCGGATACTTTGCTGAACCTTGGGACCATGAACAGTCTTTTGGAGTCAGGTAACACATGATAAGTGCCCATGTGGTAGGGATGAGAAGCTTGTTCAGATAGATGGGTAGCTTGCCCAGAAAGTATTTAAAGGCAAGAAAGGAGAGATGAACTTTGCGCCTAGACTCAAGTGATGACCAGTCTAGTCTTTGAGCATTTCACAGTGATGTGTGTTGTAGTTGCATTGGAGAACAAAACGGCATATTGAATTGTAGAGGGTATCAAGTTTTCTAAGGTGGGTTTGGGGTGCCGGGCCATATACTATGTCCGAAAGCAGCAGCAGGGAAGCAAAGGTGCACAGCAGGCAAAAATGGATGGCAACTCCAGAATAAAGTTAAAAATATTTAATGAATCAGCTGTTCATAACAGGAGAAAAGAGAGCCACAAACGCACCAACGCGTTTCGTCCCGTGGGACTTTGTCAAGGTCGCGTTGGTGCGTTTGTGGCTCTCTTTTCTCCTGTTATGAACAGCTGATTCATTAAATATTTTTAACTTTATTCTGGAGTTGCCATCCATTTTTGCCTGCTGTGCACCTTTGCTTCCCTGCTGCTGCTTTCCTATCTACTCTTCAGGACTGCACCCCATCCACGGGACCCTGCACTTCGGATTCACTTTACCCCCAGGGGCAGGTAACGGGCATTTGCCCTTATACTTGTTACCTTTTGCCCCAACTCAGGGGATGCTTTATGTATAGAAGGGTGTATTGTCTTATAACCAATTGTTGTGACAGTCCAAGGGACATCACTAGGTTATCTTGCCCTCTGGCTTCCATTTATGGACATTTCTATTGCTGAAAAGGTGCAGTGTGATCTTTTGTGGTTTCATAGAAACATGATGAACATTATCACTATCAGTGCACACATCGTATATTGAGCACCACTGCTTCTTCTCATCAACATATAATATGTCCCCATAGTCAATAATTGGCAATAGCATCTGCTGTGTGATACGCTTTCTGACCAGAAGACTTAGGGAGTATTTGTTCCTGTAAAGTACACATAGTTTGGCATAGGTTTTGTATGTCAGGGTATCAATGTGCATCCCAAATGTTAAATTGGTGTCATGTTTTAAGCCTGCTGTACCCATGCATGACTGCAAGGCCTGCTCCATAAAATTGACTGTCCTATTGGTGCATGTACCATGTGAACAGGGACAACATGGTTCAAGGAACCTGAGTACAGCCGCGGAACCTTTTATTCTAAAACATCACCGCGTTTTTCCTGGATTTTTTTTCAAATGCTACGCACTTTACCGGGTGCATGCCGCATTCATGTTGCTTTCTCAGCTGCGGTTCATGCGCGGTTCATGCGCGGTTGATGCGTTTATTGAGAATGGTTCGGATTGAATAGGTTGCAATTCTTCGCGTGTCCGCCAGATGGCAGATATTCATGAATTGTAATGCGCATGTGCTTCAGTAATGTGTCGACTTGCAGGTGTTTCGTTTAAAAAAGATACCACAGTGGGCTATTGTAAATTGGCCTTGGGACTGAAGGAAGTCCCAATAATGTATCAATTTAGGCTTTTCATATTAAAGAAAGACAAGCACCAGTTTCTGGTTATTGTCCAGAGAGTCCCGCCATGAGTGCACAAATGCAGCCCGTGTTCCAAAAACCCGACAGAACGTACGCGTATTTAATATGGGCCGCGATTAATGCAACAGATGATAAGATGGCAACAGTTGTTCAAATTTATCAGTATTATATCGAAAACTATGACTTTTACAAATTTTCACCAGCTCCTCAAGTGCAATAAGGAAAAAGTTATGTAGCGATCCATGTTTTTATCGTATTGATCCCGAATTTATTGGAGGGTATTGGTGTGTATCACCGGGTTTTTCCTGTATCTATGATCATGCAGACGGCAAAAGGCGAAAGGTCGTGTTAAAACCAACTAAGAAATGACAGTCACTGGCAAGCAATGTGCCAGCACCAGTACCAGCTTCCAATAATGGTCCCACCGTCAGTGACAACCCTTGCCGTCTGTCCACGCATGGATACCTGCAGCCTGAGCCGGATTTCGCATGCAGTTTCGAGCAAGCTTGCATGTACCTAAGAGATTTCCAGTCTCATCAGCTGACTAGAGGTGTAGTAGTCCCGCTACCAACTGTCAACGTGTATGATCAAGAATACTGGACTGGCAGTGGCCCGGCGCCAGCTGAATGGAAAATTCTATGGTGAGTAATGTTGCCGTATTTTTTTCTGTTTTTTTTTTATTTTGAAAATATCAATATTGGTGCGATTCAAAAGTCAAGCGATTCTCCTGTAAGCAATATCATTGGCTGAGCGGTTTCTACAATACTGCAGATACTGAACAATTGGTGGAACGCTAGGCGCATGCACATTGGAACCTTATTGAAACGCATATGCGTGTCATCAAATCGACGGTAGGCGCATGCGCATGTGAACAGGAGACGCCCCCCAAGAAAATTATTGGTGGGACTGACTGGGAACTTCTTTAGGGGACTGACCATTACAGTAAAACTTTTCTTTTTGTTTTACCTCAGAAAATAAAACGGCAAATGGAGGGATTTCGATGGATAATATCGCTTTGTGTAACAATGCCTGCACATTGCTGAATCGGATTTAAAAACCACGTACTGGAGTCTACCGTTTAGTGGCCATTGTTATTGATTAGGATAGAATACCTGAAACAGTATGCTGATGTTTTCAGACCGTACAGCAGGCATGTCAAACATGCGGCCCGCAACGGATATTTTTGCGGCTTGCTCACAACGACCGGGCTATAGTTTCTCCCTCCGCATGCGCGCTGATGCGTGCTGAGGAGGAGAAACTCTTCCGAGAGCGGCAAATTGAAATTTGCCGTTCGGGGAAGCGAAGGAGCGGTCACATGACCGCTCCCATCCAATGGGGCTGCAGCCGGTCCGCCATTATTCACTTCAGAGTAACCAGACCGCAGCACCGAGGTGTGTGTCTGTGTGTCTGTGTGTCTGTGTGTCTGTGTGTCTGTGTGTCTGTGTGTCTCTGCTGCTGCTCACTGACCGATCTGTCTTGAGGTGATGCTGCCAAGCAGTACAAGTATGTTACCGGAGTCACAGGCGCTGGTGCAGGGGGATTGGGTGTGAAAAATGGGCTGGGGCTGGTGCTGGTGCAGGGGGTGGGTGTGAAAAACGGGCTGGGGCTGGTGCTGGTGCAGGGGGATGGGTGTGAAAAACGGACTGGTGCTGGTGCAGGGTGGTGGGTGTGAAAAACGGGCTGGGGCTGGTGCTGGTGCAGGGGGTGGGTGTGAAAAACGGGCTGGGGCTGGTGCTGGTGCAGGGGCGTGGTTGTGAAAAACGGGCTGTATCATGTGATAGGTTATATTAGTTGTATGTATGTCTTTATTTATATAGACACTGGTGCAGGGGGGTGAGTGTGGAAAACGGCTGGTGCTGGTGCAGGGGGGTGGGTGTGAAGAACAGGCTGGGACTGGGGCTGGTGCTGGTGCAGGGGGCTGGGTGTGAAAAACGGGCTGGGGCTGGTGCTGGTGCAGGGGGTGGGTGTGAAAAACGGGCTGGGACTGGAGCTGGTGCAGGGGGGTGGGTGTGAAAAACGGGCTGGGACTGGGGCTGGTGCAGGGGGTGGGTGTGAAAAATGGGCTGGGATTGGGGTTGGTGCTGGTGCAGGGGGGTGGGGGTGAAAAACGGTCCAGGGACTGGGGCTGGTGCTGGTGCAGGGGGGTGGGGGTGAAAAACGGGTTGGTGCTGGTGCAGGGGGGTGGGTGTGAAAAACGGGTTGGGGCTGGTGCTGGTGCAGGGGGGTGGGTGTGAAAAACGGTCTGGTGCTGGTGCAGGGGAGTGGGTATGAAAAACGGGCTGGTGGTGGGGGTGGTGGGGGGAGAAGGGATGGGGGAGAAGGGGTGGGGGGAGAGAAAGTGGGGGCAGAAGGGAGAGAGGGGGGGCAGAAGGGAGAGAGAGGGAGGGTGGGTGGAGGGAGAGGGAGGGGGGCAGAAGGGAGAGTGAGGGGGGGCAGAAGGGAGAGAGAGGGGGGATAAGGGAGAGAGGGGGGAGAGGGAGGGTGGGTGGAGGGAGAAGGGAGAGGGAGGGGGGCAGAAGGGAGAGAGAGGGGGGAGAAGGGAGAGAGGGTGGGTGGAGGGAGAAGTGAGATGGAGGGGGGTTGCGCGGCCACCGGGGGGGTGGGGGAGGAGAGGAAGGGGTTGTGTCCCGGAGCAATGGTGGCAGCAAGGTAGTGTGTGTGTGTGTCTGAGTCTCTGAGTGTGTCTGAGTCTCTGAGTGTGTGTGTGTGTGTGTGTGTGTGTGTGTGTGTGTGTGTGTGTGTGTGTGTGTGTGTGTGTGTGTGTGTGTGTGTGTGTGTGTGTGTGTGTGTGTGTGTGTGTGTGTCTGAGAGAGAGAGAGAGAGAGAGAGTGTCAGGGAGAGGGAGAGAGAGAGTGTCAGGCAGAGGGAGAGAGAGTGTCAGGGAGAGGGAGAGAGAGTGTCAGGGAGAGGGAGAGAGAGAGAGTGTCAGGCAGAGGGAGAGAGAGAGTGTCAGGCAGAGGGAGAGAGAGAGTGTCAGGCAGAGGGAGAGAGAGAGTGTCAGGGAGAGGGAGAGAGAGTGTCAGGGAGAGGGAGAGAGAGAGTGTCAGGGAGAGGGAGAGTGTCAAGGAGAGAGAGTGTGTCAGGGAGAGGGAGAGTCTCAGGGAGAGGGAGAGAGAGAGAGAGAGTGTCAGGGAGAGGGAGAGAGAGAGAGAGAGTATCAGGGAGAGGGAGAGGGAGAGGGAGAGGGAGTGTGTCAGGGAGAGGGAGAGTGTCAGAGAGAAGGAGAGAGAGAGTGTCAGAGAGAGGGAGAGAGAGAGTGTCAGGGAGAGGGAGAGTGTGAGGGAGAGGGAGTGTGTCAGGGGGAGAGAGTGTCATGGAGAGGGAGAGAGAGTGTGTCAGGGAGAGGGAGAGTGTCAGGGAGAGCCTCTGTCCCTGTGCCTGTGCCTCTGTCCCTGTGCCTCTGTGCCTCTGTCCCTCTGCCTCTGTCCCTGTGCCTCTGTCCCTGTGCCTCTGTCCATGTCCCTGTGCCTCTGTCCCTGTCCCTGTGCCTCTGTCCCTCTGTCCCTGTGCCTCTGTCCCTCTGTCCCTGTCCCTCTGCCTGTGTCCCTGTGCCTGTGTCCCTGTGCCTCTGTCCCTGTGCCCCTGTCCCTGTGCCCCTGTCCCTCTGTCCCTCTGTCTCTGTCCCTCTGTCCCTGTGCCCCTGTCCCTCTTCCTCTGTCCCTGTGCCTCTGTCCCTGTGCCTCTGTCCGTCTGTCCCTCTGTCTCTGCCTCTCTCTCTCTGCCTCTCTCTCTCTGCCCCTCTCGCTCTGCCTCTCTACCTCTCTCTCTCTGCCTCTCTCTCTCTGCCTCTCTCTCTCTGCCTCTCTCTCTCTGCCTCCCTCTCTCTGCCTCTCTCTCTCTCTGCCTCTCTCTCTGCCTCTCTCTCTCTGCCTCTCTCTCTGCCTCTCTCTCTGCCTCTCTCTCTGCCTCTCTCTCTCTGCCTCTCTCTCTCTGCCTCTCTGCCTCTCTCTCTCTCTCTCTCTATGCCTCTCTCTCTCTCTGCCTCTCTCTCTCTCTGCCTCTCTCTCTCTCTGCCTCTCTCTCTCTCTGCCTCTCTCTCTCTCTGCCTCTCTCTCTCTCTGCCTCTCTCTCTGCCTCTCTCTCTCTCTGCCTCTCTCTCTGCCTCTCCCTCTCTCTCTGCCTCTCTCTCTCTGCGCCTCTCCCTCTCTCTCTGCCTCTCTCTCTGCCTCTCTCCCTGCCTCTCTCTCTGCCTCTCTCTCTGCCTCTCTCTCTGCCTCTCTCTCTGCCTCTCTCTGTCTCTCTGTCTCTCTGTCTCTCGTTTTTATCTTAACTGCCCTATACCTACACCGAAATAACCTATTCTGCTTTCTTCCGGATCTGACTCAAGTTTCACACGGGGGACATCGGAAGACTGGTAGGGAACACCTCCCCTCCAGTATAGTACCTTGAGGGACTGCGGATCAGGTAAGATCCCAGGCGGGATTGCTGCTTTAGAAATTGTGAAGAGGGGGCATCCTGACACTGGTTAATGGGTTCAGAATCATTCACATCTGGCTTATTTTTTGTTCGGTCAGTGTTTGCGGCCCTCAGTGACTGGAACAAAACATTTACCAAACATTTACAACAGTTGAACACTCACGCAAATGCGTACCCCACCAGATTGTCCTTACATGGCCGATGCCTTGCATGGCACAAAATTCCATTAATGGAGTCTCGAACGTCTTTCATTACAGGATCTGTAATTGAAAAATAGCGCCGCAATTCATCCAGAATGGTCTTTCTTAAATTGTCAGGAAACGCCTTTTTTTCGCGATTTCCTTCGTAGTTCATTTTGAAGGCCCACTCGCAGTACATCAAGTAGGACACGTGGTGCTTAAAAAGTAACATGGCATACTTGTGGGGTACACCAGCACTCATCACCCTATACTTCTCCCTGAGTGCCGGTGGCATATCGCGCAGGATGATGTCGGGCAACGTATCGATGCAAGCGAATGTAGGTGTTCTTCTGTGAGCGGTGTGCTTGTGGCGGCGGGCGAGGGTAGGTTGTCTGGGAGGTAGCTTTCCTCCTGTCTTGGTCGCCGTGTTGTCTCCTGGCGTGGTCTTGATGGGTTGTCATGTTATCCTTGTCAATGGCATACATGTACACAAATTCTTCTGGTGGAGGGGGTGCGCTTGGTGATGGAAGGTGGTCGATGCTCCCATTCATCACATCCATGCCACCCTCCTGCTCCGGTGTCGGGGATACAGGGACATGAACACCAAGCAAATTATGTATCCCCGCTATGTCTGTCTCTTTATTTTCCATCATTCGATCCATCTTCTCCATCCGTTGATCCATCTTCTGCATCCGTTGATCCTTATTTAGCATCCGTTGATCCATATTTAGCATGGTCTCCAGAAGCAGATCTATCTTTGCCAGCACAATAGAGTTCCCGGGGATATCCACACTTATCCCATTCAGCATCCGGTCTAACGAGCTGCTTCTTGTGCATGGCATTCTGTGGACATCTGGGTGGATGGGTGCTACGGAGGATGAGATGGGGGGTTCCATGGAGAGAAGCGGCAGCGTCGTCAAAGAAGGGTGGAGGAGGTGACCTTTGGATATCCGGGAGAGGAGAAGCGGCAGCGTCGTCGAAGAGGGATGGAGAAAGTGACCTCTGGATTTCTGGGATAGAAGCGGCAGAGTCGTCTAAGCGCAAAGGAGAAAGTAACCCGTGGATTTCAGAGGCACCAACAGCAGCGTCGTCGAAGAGCAGTGGCGAAGATGGCTTGTGGGTTTCCGGGAGGGCGGCGGTAGCGTCGAGGACGTGGAGTGGAGAAGACGGGCTGAAGATATCCGGGAGAGCGGCGGCAGAGTCGGCGAAGCATATTGGAGGAAGTGGTGTGCGGGTTCGATGGGTTGACTGCCATTTGTTTTGCGTTGAGTGTACATCACCGTATTTCTTCCTGACATAATAAGGCTGACGTCTATTAAAACCATTAGCCTTTGTAGTCAGCAGAAGGTTTTCTTTATTGGCCTTAGCCTGTCGCTTTGGCCTTGGCTTGGAAACGGCTGCCGCCTTTCGCTTTTTCTGCGTGACAGGCACGGCAGAGGCGAGTGGCTTCTTGCGTCTGTAGAATTGGGGTTGATCCATGAAAGCAGATGGCACAATGCAGTATCTGGACATGGGCAAGTTCAGATAAAGATCATCGAGTGGTGGGCTAAGCAAAGTGTGTAACCTTTAATGCATGGCGACGAGGTACAGGTGTTGAAATTGGGCGTACTAAATGTGAGTCCTTAACGTATAAATTCACCATCCATTTTGTGGATTCACTGCACATTGAATACACATCGACTAAACATCGAATATACATTCTTGTGTTTGTATTTCTTTCTACTCACAGCAATGCCTGCTAAAAAGATTTCAAAGGATCTCAGCATGCGAATTAAGGAGATGTACACGAGCGGACACCGAATTGCTGATATCCAACGCTGGTTAGCTACTTCTGGCCTCGCTGTGCCAGCAACCACCGTGAGCTATCATGCACACGGAAAAAACAGAGAACGCAAAAGGACACCAACGGTAACTAACGCGTAAGTATATTTATATAACTAATTTTTTTTTTTTTATAAAATATTGTACTTTAGATCTACTAGTGTACTGTAATAGTGTACTGTAGATCTACTGTATCTAATTTTATAGTTATATCGGTATATTTATACAGTATAGCAATGGTATATGTATATTTTTTATATTGCTGCATATTAATAGAACAATATATTGTGTACTGTAGATCTACTGTATCTAATTTTATCGTTATTGCGGTATATTTATATAGCAACAGTATATACTGTATATTGTTTATATTGCTGCATATTAATAGAACAATATCTTGTGTATTGTAGATCTACTGTATCTAATTTTATAGTTATTTCGGTATATTTATACAGCATAGCAACAGTATATGTATATTTTTTATATTGCTGCATATTAATAGAACAATATCTCACTGTATACTATTTTTACTGCAAATGATGTGCTGTGCTTTTGGCCTACTGCACTGTAACTTACTGGATTGTTGTTTTTCTGTACATTTTAGGGAGACAACTCTTCAGGTCGACAAAATAAGTGAGGAGAATGATGAGAAGAGTGCATTAAGGGTCAAATACACTCTGCAGGAAAATCACAATCTCACTGTATCCGAGACCAGCATAAAGAAGATGAGATGCAGAATTGGATGAAAATATGGACGTGTGAGGTTAGTACTGGACAGTACAGGAGGTAAAAGTGTTGTTTAAGAAACTGTACTGTACCGCTAAAATTATTTATACCTTGTCATTACAGAGCGTACCCCATGATAAGGGAAGTTAACAAAATCAAGAGAGTGGCCCAGGCACGGATCGATAGTGGAGAAACTTTCCAGGATTGCATCTTCACTGACGAGTCTACTGTTTCGCTGGAGAGATTTGCCACCTTTGCATTCCACAAAAAAGGTCGCATATCTATGAAGCCGCGGCCAAAACACCCAGTGAAGATGCATGTGTGGGGTGCCATCTCTAGGCGTGTACCAGAATGCATTGTCATCTTTGAAGGTAAAATATATAAAATATAATGTAGCCTTATGCACTGTACTGTACTAGTGTGCAGTTTTTTGAGAACTTTTCTTTTCTTGTTATAGGAATCATGACTAAAGCTTTCTTGCAAGACAAAATTGTGCCTGAGATTGTGGAATACATCACACGCGAGTTCCGGATGGTCACCGTTTCTACCAGGACAACGAACCGAAGCACACCGTGTCAACAGCGCATATCCTTGAGCGCGGTATCAATTGGGTGAAGACACCAGCGGAGTAAGTGTGGTAACCGTGTCTCATTTTTTTCCCACTGTTTCTACTGCGTACTGTATCTCTTAAACTAATTGTCTTTTTTTTTCCAATGACAGATCGCCAGACTTCAATCCGATCAAAATGGTCTGGCATCAGCTGCAGGACCATATCCGAAAAGTCGTGAAGCCCTCCAAAAATGATGAGTTGGCAAAAGGCATACTGAGGTTTTGGAACGATGTACTCACCGTGGAACGCTGCAATAAATATATTGACCATATTGCGACTGTGTTGCCCATTGTGATCGCGCGTAATGGGCAAGCATTAGGAAGGTAGTATGGTATACTGAAGTACTGCACTGTAGTATTGTAAGTACAGTATGATACAGGTATGCATGGCACAGATTTTTTCTTTCCTTGTAGTCAGAGTATACAGTAGTTGCAGTATAGACTAGTTTGACAATACTACGGTAACTGCATACTGTAGTCCAATATGGAGTAGCTATACAGTACACAATGCCATAATACAGTATGCACCTACTGTACAGTACATTAACTGCTCAATTTATTTATTTCCAGAGAGAGCAGCACCAGCCATCTAGCTACAAAGTATTTACCAGTAGTCAGAGTATACAGTAGTTCCAGTATGGACTTGTTTGACAGTGCTAACAGCGTACTGTAGTCCAATATGGAGTAGCTACAGTATACAGTACACAATGCTATAATACAGTACAGTATGCACCTACCTGCTCAATTTATTTATTTCCAGAGAGAGCAGCACCAGCCATCTGGTTCCAAACTATTTAACAGTAGTCACAGTATACAGTAGTTCCAGTATAGACTAGTTGAACAGTACTACACAGCACACAATGCCATAATACAGTACGCACATAACTGCACTAATTTTTTGTTTTCTTGTCTTTTCAGGAAAAAGGGATGGAGTGGGAGAGAAGGGGGGGGTGTCGTGTACAGTCTGAACTGTTTGTACAGTCAAGTGTACAGTATCTAAATAGCAGTAATGATGTACACAAAACCTCTCCGCTCTCAATGAACTATTGTACTGTACACAGAATGAGGAAGAAGATAAAGACGGAAAAAATTATATTACTATATATATATATATATATATATATATATATATATATATATATATGAAAACACAAAAGAAAAAGAAACCTCTAAAATAGCACTCAGACAAATAATTGCAAAAATAAAAAGGGTACTTTAATTAAATCCAAAAAATAACAGACATACAAACAACTGACTGGTGAGCCTACCTGACTAAAAAATAATTGGTGGACAAAAAAAAATTTTTTTTACAGAAAAATATTAAAGAAAAACACAATATAATAGACCCAAAAAAAAACAATGATGCCCTAAGAAAAACCTTGCTCACTGAGGGAAAAGATTATTTCCCGCAATGAAGCAATACAGACCGGCCGGTCATCAGATATGTTGTTGGCTGAAAGACATCATGGGTCAAAGATGCTAAACTAAGAAAATATTCACAGAGAAAACATAAGTGCTTGTACTGATAGCAGTTAGAATGTCAATAACACAAAAATGAACCTAATGCAGTTCAAATAGTATTAAAGCAAGGAATACATATAGAGTACTTCATTTAGTGACCCAAATACATAAATGAAAGCAAATGGGAAAACAAAGGGAGGGATGGATAATCAGAAATACTCAGCTCCTTGGAATTGAAGTACTGCAAACATCAATCAGCACAGCACAGTCCACTGATAAAGTCCAGACATATAGGACATTGATGAAAGTCCAAAATAGAACAAAGATAGGCAGGGTCAGCAGCAGCAAAAGTTAAAATTAGCCCACTTACGCGTTTCGCCCACAAAGGCTTCCTCACGAGTGGTGCTAAGGCTATGTGACAGGAGCATTTAAATAGGTAGCAGATAATCTCGAAATTCGTGCCAAAATACCATATTTTGCAGATGTAGTTAATTGCCTTGATGATTGGTGCTGTCAGGTAATATCTCTACGATCAGCAGCTGTGGTTAATCCCGCGAGACTTCTGTATAAGGCATCGCACATGCGCATTAGCAGAGTGACTATTGCGCCCGCCATCTTGGTTGTGGGTTGTTTCTCTATTTTGCCCATAGTGACGTCACAATCTCGGAACGAGCGCATGAGAGTTGTCCCTTGCTTCTCGCATATGCGCAGTGGATATTGTGTGTTGCGGCGGCCATCTTTGAGAGGGTAAATTGCCCTCAAAAGGATTCTGATCGTAATCGGTCAGAGATAATAAAGACAGATCCTTGTGCATGGGCAATAGATGTTTAAATGCCCAGACATCTCATACAGTAATTCACAGCAATCAGAAGACCCCGTTGTTAGTAATAGAAGCAGCATCCATTATTGCTTCGTGGGTCCATGAGATCCTGACGTAGGAGACACCAAACAAGGCAGATTTAGGTGCATATGTGTGGGGAATTTCATCCTGAAAAGTATCCACTGTAACCGTTTGGTATTTTTTGTGGGTAGATATTTATAGATAAAAGGAGAGTGGTGCCATATCGAGACAGTAGTGAGGCATTCCAAACAGGTACAGAGGATAACCAGCAAAAGTATAGAATATATGCTGATCTATGATAATAAAAGAGAAGAGACAGAGATTACAGCAAATCTTCCAAAACATCTCATCTCATCATATTTTTTGGTCACTCACTCAAGCAAGCAGTGGTGGGTGAAGTTACAGGCGCATGCGCAGTAATCATCTGCTGTCAAGCAGAAATGTGATTGAAACCAGAAAGACACACGTTCAAAGGAATGGTACTGCACTGTAGATAAGATAAGAAGTTGAAATACCCTGCAGTGCAGTAAATTATCCTGTGTGTGTCCGAGCGAGGGGAGAGCGCTGTATATGCCGAAATGTGACACTGTTACAGTACTGTACGCGCCTATGCGTTTCAACAATTTTCAAATGAGACATACAGTACAGCACTGCAAATGCATGTATACTGTAAATATGCAAATTTACACTTACTGCGCGCACATGCAGACTGTGGACTGACGTAGGTTGAACTACTAAGGTATTAGATTTCCAAGACAACATCTCGCGAACGCCCCCCTGAGTTTTTAGACGGCATTGCAGTATTGCAGACAGCGAGAATAAAATGCTAATATCACGAGCGCTAAAATAACGCAATTCACTCCGGACCAAAAAAAAAACCCGCATCTGACCGAGATTATCAGAGAGCCGCGGATACAGCCGATTTAGGCTAAAGGCGGCCGCCACTGTATATCGCTACCTTTGTGCACACGAATTAGTAGTGCAAATAACGTGCTACTGAGTAGGAAGTGAATAAAATATAACTTTTAATAGGAGGCTATATAAAATAATGTAACTTAAATAAAACAAATACAACTAAAAAAGGAGGAGGAGGAGGGAACAGGGCAAATGAGATGCAATTAGTAAATTACAGTATGGTGATCAATAGCCCATACTCAGTACTATATACTGCAGATTCAGTCCTACAGATATTGTGGGTCAGTACCACCCAATTTACTAGTAATATATCCCTGCAGTGATCATCATGGATTTAAGTAGAAATAGCAGTGTAACTGCTTTCAAAATGACTATAAATGGATGATCCTGCTGAGCATAATTGCTCACTCTGGATAGAATACCAGAACTGGCAGAAGTGCTGTAGCTTGTATCACTCAGGATAATGTGTGTAATATATATCAAAATTAAGCACTAGACACAGGGTTAGCCTTTCTCACAATCAGCTGTGGGTTATATCCAATTTAATTATATAACCCACAATCTGTTATATAGGGACAATCCCAGAGTGTACAAATACACAAAATTGATAACTAGTTGAATTGAATCAATTTTAGTGTGGCAAACTGTATCTCACTACTGTATGAGATTTTATGGCGCCATAACAAGTTATTTAGTAAAGTGCTGCGGGTCTTATCAATAAAGAATTCATGAACACACGTCCCGCAAATAAGCACTAGATCTAGAGACTGCCTACTTTATGGCAAGTTGAAAATAACTATTAAGGGAAATGACTGATAGCAAAGGATCATAGCACAAAAACAGAATTGCAGTGTATGTCCTATGGATAAAAATTTCCGCTAGATAGATGTTCCCTGATAGTAATCCGTGCAGATAAATATGCTGTGCTGCAGAATGTCTGGGTGAGACTACCATTGCTAGTGATTAAAATTGTGTCAGTAGGTAACTACAGTAGTACAGTGCTGCAGCTCTTATCAGTAAAGATTTCATGTATTGAAACATACTGTACCGCAAAGAAGCACTATGAAGTAAGGCCTCATCCAGGATGATGCTGAAGGGATGCGTGCTGGCCACGATGAAACACATTGCTGCAATGTGTGTGGCCAGTGTGAGCGAGCGCCTGCACGGCGCTTAGCTGCTTGCAGAGGAACACAAATTTGATTATGTCGCTCATGCATCACGTGAGCGGTTCGCCCAAAAGAGGGCAAACCAGCTCTGTCACATCATGGCCATGCCCCCCGAAATGCCCCCCCATGAAAGCAACTAGCTGGGCATAAATAACCCAGCAGAGCGCATGACGTCACCATGCACGAACGCCAGTGCACTCGCTACCTGCCTGGCCACAGCCTACAGCTCCCTGCCTGACATAGCTGTGAATACAGCTTGGTGAACCGCTCACACAGACTGACTGCATTATTGGGGAAGCTCATAAATAGTGTCAATGTCAGGTTCCACTACCGTAGGCGATAAATAATTTACAAATTTACAAAAATCATCAGTTAACTCTGTTTCGATATATTTATCGAAAACAGTAATAATGCATATTTGTACTAAAATATGTGCTATTAGGACGATTTTTACTAGCAGTGCTATTGGTTAACGCATGAGATAAAAATGTACCCATTTCTTGCGGTGTGTAACACTTGCGCGAGCCCACAAGCTAGACCTGACCCCGGCAATGAGGTGGAAAGGACTAAGCCATGCACCCACAGCAGCGGGGGCATGCCCAGAAGGTGGATTGTAAGCGTTGCTGGGTCTGGGTAGGAGAAAATAAGTTAATCCAATACTTGCCGGGGGCCGGGGCTGGAGAGGTACACATAGTAGTACTCCGTAAGACAAGGGTCTGGGATTGGAGAGGTACTCGTAGTTGAAGTCCGTAAGCCAGGGGTCAAGAGCCAGAGAGAATCCACAACAAGCTGGGATGGTACACATAGGGTTAACTGCAAGAGAACTAGACAAGACAGGGCTAGACACAACAGGCACACGCAAAGGCTACACTTGATTATGCTCAGCAATGAAACTGAGCACTGACTGGGTCTTTATACAGTCCAGTATACTAGGATAATGGGTGCTCCAACAGTCCTGGAATTTAATCTTCTATTCATGAATAATAAATGCAGATATGGCTCAACTATGGAGTGGGTATACTACTAGGTGAGTGAACCAATTCAATAAGGCATAAACCTCCTGAAGGTAGCAGAAAAAATGATGATATACTCACTTCGCTGCACCTCATTGGAGAGAACTGTGTAATAAAGTCAAAAACTCACCAAATTCTGTAGTAATGATGTCAGTCCATATAGATGAAATAAAACTCCTAGAGCCAACTGGATTCTTGTGGGCGTGTCCAGCCGCTGATTCAATTCCAAATGAGAGCAAAAAGATATGCAAATAAATGCACAAAGCAGCGCACTGCCCAGGGAGACAGGTGTATAAAAATAGAAAAATATTTATTGTCTATCACACATGACAAACAAGGAGGTGTGGACCTTTATACAGGAAGTGACCAATGACTTGGGAGGCGGAGCAGAGGCGTGGCCTCAGCGGAAGCTGGGTTAGGTGCAGGCAGACAAGGGGCTCGTTAGTAGCATGACACGCAGCTGGGGATCCTTGCGGTAAGTCACGCGTGTGTGCCGTGCACGGAGGAGGCGCGGCGCGACTGAGGGGGCGGAGCTACGCTCTGTGACACTGGAAGAGGAGCGGGTGCATGCGCGCTCTGTAAGCAGAGCGGGGTGTGCGCACCAGCGGGGGGAAGAGTGGAGGCAGCAGCAGCTGCAGCACTGGAAGTAAGAGAGGAGGGAACACACCGCAAGGGACGTGTTCCCCAATTCCTCACACGGTGCAATAGTACTGCATTCTAGTAGATACATTTGTACTTATTTTCAGTGACAATAACAACTCTTTAAGTTATCAAAATGTGATGTATCCGGCCAAGAGTAAGCTACTAAATTTTGTTTCCTGTGTGCCTCCTTTGATTTTTTATTTTACAAACTAGTATGATTTGGGGTACTTTAAAAAGCAAGATTATAGATATCTCCTAAGAGTAGATAAGCCATGACACCTGTACCAGTGGCAAAATACATCTTATAGGTCATTTTAATGTATGGAAAATGTATGGTTTTGCATAAATACTGTAGACAGGATCCAGCCTTGGAACACCAAGATCGAGAGTTGAGCGTCATGATTATATACTATCCAATGGACCGGAGTACTGGAGTACTACGGTTTTTGAAATCACATTTGTTGTTTATTCCCAAAGTCCTAGTAGTGTTTAATGTAAAGATACATGTAGATCTATTTCCTGATCTTCTTATGGGATTAACTAAGTCAATGTTTTTGAATTGTATTTACAAAAAGTTTCCAAAAACCCAATGCAGTTTGCATTATTAAAATTGTAGTTTTAAATTATGACTATAGAATGAGCCATGTTGTAGTATTTTCCTTTTTGATTAAGGAGCCCTCCATCAGCCAACCTTGTTAAAGCTTCTCATATTATTATTATTTTTAATAAGGTTAGTAAATATCAACCTGAATGTTAAAACTTAGTTTGTACGAATTTATTTGGCTGAGAATTTGCCTTAAATTTCAGCATTACAGAATTCTTGCTGCATGACTGAAGAGCATTTTAAGAGATTCCTTAACATTCCAGCCTTGGAAATATATTATTCAAGCTGAATGTACTGGCAGAGAAGTGTAACAGATAAAGACTCTGTGAAACCACATTTTATTTGACAGACCTGATTTTCTTTTTATTCAATGGCTGCACAAAAATGTTAAATGGGAAAGGCCTAGGGACAGTCATTGAATCAATAGGCTCCACTAAGTTTGTGAAATCAATGTTTTTCTCTTTACACAGATTAAAATTGATGTGACCTATGCTGTGTAACTCCTATTATTGCCCAGGGTGACAGAAAATTTATCAATTATCTATTGACTTCTTTGAAAGCAGAGGGGGAAAAAGGCAATAACAGCAAAGGGAAAGAGAGAATTATCACACTTTTTTTTCACTTAGCGATCTATTCAACAGAAACTCTTTAAATGTGCCTAATTTCCTGTGTAAATATGCCGGTGACTCTTATTATGAAGTTAAGAAATATGCTGTCAAGGATAAAGTACAGCTTGAAAAAGAATGTTTAAAAAACACAGTACCGCTCACACATACAGTACAAGATGGCATTGTCAAAAACAAAGTTAGGCAGATAGATGATAAATGAATTGCTACTTTAGTCTCTTCTATCATTGTTATATTTTATTTGTAAATCCCCAAGATTTTCTGCAGAGCGGTATAATGGGGGTACAGAGCTTTGATAATGACATAAACAGAGTGACATACCAAATGAGGACAAACATGATCAGACAGATACAAAAGGTAATGAGGTCACTGCTCGTGAGAGCTTACATTCCATGATCCTAATGAACTAATGACAATGCTTAGTTTAATAGGGTAAATGTAGGTTATTGTTGCCTTTAAAAAAAATCAGACAAGTATGTTTAAAAAAATAAGAAAAAAAGGGTTTCTGTGGTAAGCAAACACTTTCGCCCAAATTCGCTATAGGGGGCTATAAAAAGGTGGTATGAATCAGATAAACATGCATGAAAGTTTTAACAAGCGGTACAAAAAGAACAGTGCATACATTATACAATAATATATAATTTCTCATTATAACAACATACAACATATTATGCACGTTACCGGATTTGAACTATTAATCATGAAAACAAAATCTCAACAGCGTAATTCAGAAAATTCTGCTCAAAGTAAATATTAACAGGGTGAGTGGGAGGCACGTTCACCTGTATCAGAGATACTGTAAGAGAGGTTAGCTAAACTTGTCTCCATTATACAGTATATATCCACAATCAACAGCTCCTCGCCTCATTAACTGGTCTTAACCCCTCATATACCACTTCTCCACCACACACCACACTCTCCTCCTAATTCCAAAATCATCAGTGCAGAAAATCAATCACCTACGAACACCCTAACTGCAAAACGGTACTGTAACACTCCTACCATCTCTGGAATAATCATGCCAAATACCTGCCTTCATAAGACTAGACCGTACTTCCATAGGTTACCAAGAAAAAAAAATGTTGTCACCTGAGCTAAACTCCAAAAGATATCAAACTGTGAATAAGACAGGGCAATCATAGTAACATTAACTAGCATGAAATATGTTGCATAAAAAAAAAACAATGTTAAGATTAACACAGCACAGGACTAAACTCCTAAGTAGGTTAATGGCTGATGACAAGATGCTGACAAATTTAGTCAGCCCACACATCTCCCCCCTCTGAAACCACCACTGCAAATTATTCCAAGAAAACTAGGATCCTAGTAATAATTATTTATACAGATACAACTGCCGGTTTTAGACTGCTTGCCAAGGAAAATCTGTGACCATCTCGCAGTAACTACTGAGATGGTCCACAGCAGTAATGGATCATCAGTTTAACACAACGGGGTCCCTGTGTTTGAATGGTACTGGCAGCCCAAAAGGATTCACACAGCATGTCCCATTTAAATGCAGGGACCCCCGCTGTGTTAATCCGATGGGCCATTAGTCTGGCTGCAGGAATCTCACAGTGTGGGATGTATATCTTTATTTATATTGCGCCATTGATGTACATAGCGCTTCACACCAGTGCTACACTTGACATAATAACATAACACATCATGGGAATAAGCACTTGAGACATAAAAGTAACATTATAAAAAAGGAGACCCTGCTAGAAGAACTTAAAACCATCATCATCTACTAACTCTGGATATCTGGACAGAGGGCATTGACCGTCACTGACACGCAAGAGAAAACTCACCCTGCAGACAAGCCTTACACTGACTTACCCTGGAAACAGGTCACAGTACCTGCATACCTTGCTCACATGAACAGCCACTGCAATTGTAAGTGTACACTTTTAATCCTTAACCTAATAAAAAACCTTATTACGCAAATAGAAGTGTTTCTTGCGCTCTTTCATATATATATATATATATATATATATATATATATTTTTTTTTAAATATATATATATATATATATATATATATAGTGCAGAATAAATTAGTTCTTCAGTATTAGGTGATACCTTTTTTATTGGACTAACAATTTATGTCATAGGACAAGCTTTCGAGAGTTCTCTTCTCTTCTTCAGGTCAAGCAATACTGATATACACAGGAAACTATGGCTAAAACAGTGTAGAGAGAAAAAAAAAGAAACAGATATGTACTGTAGATAAGGTAGGGTGTTAAAAGTGTTTGAAGCCAGGGGAGAGTGACAAGAAAAGGTGTGGAGGGGGAGGGATGCTGTGGGGGCGAGGGGGGTAGAAAAAGTGTGATAAGAATAGAGGCAAGCAGGATAATTACAAACAATTTTGATAGGGTGTGAGAAAACCCATGTCCGCATTAAGTCCTTTGGTTTTTGTGTCAGAGTCTTATCATTCTGAGTTCAAATGTTTTCCGTTCTTGGGTGCGTTTAAACATTCCATTGAGGATTTTGATTTTTAAATCATTTATGAAATGATCTGACTGTGAGAAATGATGTCCCACCGGTGAGCAGTACCTTCCTTCTTCGTGATGGAGTATGGAGTGTCTGTGCATATTCATTTTGCCTTGTAGTTTTTGGCTGGTTTCCCCAATGTAGCAACCTTGGTCACATTTGTTGCACTGAATCACATACACTATATTCCTGGATGTGCAGCTCTATGATCCTTTCACATTGAGTGTTCCATGGTTGTGACTGGCTGTGGGATCTTGGCATATATGTTTGCAGAGTTTGCAGCGTTTGTTGTTGCACGGTTTTGTGCCATTATCAGTGTCTTTAAGTTCGTTGTGAAGTTTTCTGCTGACTAATTTCTGTTTGAGGTTTGGTGGTTGCCGGAATGCAAGAATGGGAGGTTTGGGAAAGATTTCTTTTAATGTCGCATCCTCTGCATGGGTTGCAGATCTCTGATTATTTTTCATATACCCTCTTGGGTAGGGTTGTATGTGGCCACTAGTGGTATGCGTGTGGAATGTTCTTTCTGTCTGTATTGTAGCAGGTGTTCTCGTGGGTCTTTTAGGGCAGATGTAATAGTTTTGGCAATGTCTTTGGTTTGTATCCCTTCTGTCTGAACGATTCGGTCAGGGTTGTGAGATGCCTGTTTCTGCCTTCAGTGTCAGAGCATATACGGTGGTATCTTATAGCCTGGCTGTGTATGATACCTTCTTTGGTATGAGTGGGATGGAAGCTGGAGTTGTGGAGGTAACTGCATCTGTCTGTAGGTTTCTTGTATACAGATGTGTGTAGTTTGCCATCTTTCAGTGTTACTGTTGTATCTAGAAAGTTTACTAGGTTTGCCGAATAATCCATTTTGAGTTTAATTGATGGATGGAATGAGTTCAGGGACTTGTGGAATTGTTTTAGGTTTCCTTCACCCTCTGTCCATAATATAAACAGGTCATCAATGTATCGTTAGTATTTTTAGGGTTTGTGGGGGCATGTAGTTAGGAATCTTTGTTCAAGATTTGTCATGAAAAGATTGGCATATTGCGGTGCCATCTTGGTACCCATTGCAGTCCCTATTAATTATAGGTACATTTCCTTGTTGAAGCTGAAATAGTTGTGTGTGAGGATGTATTCTATAAGTTTGGTAATTATATCAGCGCTGTATTTCTGATCCAGGGGAGATGTTGTAAGGAATTGTAGGCATGCCTCAATACATCCTTATGGGGGATGTTGCTGTAAAGGGATTCTACATCCATGGTAACTAGCAGTGTGTTGGATGGTAGTTGGTTTATGTTGTTGAGATTATTGAGAAAATCTGTGGTATACACTCACTGAAAAAATATCTGGCTTAGTGGAGAATATCCTCAAACCTTTAGTCAGAAGCACCAACAATTTCATACAAGATACCACAGATTTTCTCACTTCCTCCTGGGGCATCCTCTCCCCCTCTTGGCTTCTCTTTCCAAGTATCTTGCTCTTCCCAGCACTCTCCTGACCGCTCTCCTATGTAGGAGTCTGGGATGGACGGCTTGTGCGAGCTCACTGTGCCCCACCTAAAAAAGGATCCGAATGTGCACCTTCTGGGTCATCAGAGAAATCTGTATCGCTCGTATTATAGCCGACACCTGTCCCTGGGGTCTTCTTTGGACAGGAGTAGGCTCTTCTCTGCCCTCCGCGCCCTGTGACGGGTTCGTGTAGTCCAAGAAGCCACCTGTATACCCGCTTGTCTTGGTAATCGCTAGAGACCTGCTTAAGTTTTTCACGTTTGTACTTTGTGAGACTGTCACGATGCAGCTCAATTGTAGTTTGAATTTTATTAGTCCAGTCTGTGGAAGTATCAGAGGCTAGTGTCTCACTGTGTCTGTCAGTGATCACTTGTATCTCTCTCTTGATGCGTGTAATCTCCATGCTGGACTATTCAATTACCAGAATCATTAGATCATAGGAACATTTATTAAGAATCCCTATCCACTTTCTGCAGAAATCGGTGTCTGTCCGTCCAATCGTTGGTTGTTTTTTTATGCGAAAACCCCTAAGGATAAGCTTCTCCCTATGGTAATGTGACAAAGTCACCCCATGCATGTAGAAATCCACCTCTCGTTTGTTTTAGTTTGATATGGTCATTGTAGATATCTGACGCTTTATCAGAGCCTAAGGCAGCCTCAAAGGTCTCAGTAAATCTAATCTTGGCAATGTCAGCTTCACTGTAACTGACACTGTCTGAAATGGTAGAAAAAACTCCAGTAATGTCTGCAAAATCTTCCATCATAAACAATCTCTTGGTTAAAAGAATAACAGAGGATAGCCACAAAAAATGAGAGTATAAGTGACACTCCAAACGGGCAAGGATGTCACAAAAAAAGATATAGAGTGAGGTGCTCATCTCAAACTGAGAAATAAATAGTAAACAAGGACAGATGGCACTCACATAAAGATAAAAGATAGGTGCTTATCCCATAGGTATTGGATATGTAACAGAGTTCCTTACCAGGCAGACCAGGAGATCCAGGACCACGCAGCAAGAAAAGAGACAGCATTCATGGTAAAGTCCAAAACGATGTATTTAAAAGACACAATCAACCGACTTTTCGGTCCTAACAACAGTACCTTTCTCAAAGGATTGCTCATAACCAATGTGACCAAAACCACCAATATATACCCACACCCAAACTATCCACCATGTGTGATAGGCTGAAAGCCTACCCCACTCAACCAGCACAGCTGTCTGCAATTATGTCTGGATGGGACGATGATGTCATAATTGCGCCCTGACTCCCACTGCCATCGACAGACAAGGAGCATTTCCTGTAGTGATGGAAACCACCCATGTAAACAAAGAACCATTGCGCATGTGACGCGCTGTCAGTGTAGCCGCACTGCAGCCTAAGAGCCTGACATGGCTCCGGGTGGTCCGCCCAGACTGAAGGTGGCGTGGACAAATCACAGGCAGCAAAAAATGAGCTCTAATAAAGTGAATCACCAAACAAAGTGCACCTCAACAGTGAAACCACAACGGATGCAAGGAGTGTGGGAAGGGAGGGAAAGGAGAGAGTAGCAAGCAACATACAGGGGTATAGAAGAGAAAGGGAAACACAACATGAACAGCAAGGGCAGGAAGGGTGGGGAAAATGACAAGAGATGCAGACAGAGAAATGATAAAAATAAGAACAATGAGACACAGTGAGATATCAGATGCAAATGGCATCAGGTAGAGCCAGAGCATGGGGGAGAGCAGAGGATTAGGTCGAAATGCAAAAAAGTTAGATAAAGCATCCCAGTCTGAAGCCCTCATTCAAGCCATATGGTGCCATGGTCTTCAAATCGTAGATGGTTTTTGCCTCCAACTGCAACAAAGCCAAAAGTAATTTTGATCCCATTGTGGTTAATCATAGTATTACCACCTTCATGGGAATCCTAGGTAATGACACTTGGAAATACATCAGGAATCACAAAATGAGTTTTTCAAACCTCTCACTGGAAGAGAAGCAAGTCATCAAATCCTTGAAGGCCAATGATAAAATCATCATCAAACCGGCTGTTAAGGGTGGGGGGATCATCGTGATGGATTATAATAATTATAGGGCGGAGATTGAGAGACAATTGTTGGATACTAATTATTATAAAAAACTACCAAGAGATCCTACAATGGTCTATAAAAATGAAATAGACTCCATCATTCGTCTTGGAGTAAATAACTCTTGGATTTCTGAGGAAACAAGTGCTTTTTTGTCTCAAGACCACCCTATAGTACCAGTGATCTATGTACTTCCCAAAGTACACAAGTCTATCATCAATCCACCAGGCAGACCGATCATTGCAGCAATGGGATTACTTTTTCACCCGCTCTCCCAATACGTGGATTTCCTGTTGCAGCCAATGGTTATTAAGATGACATTGTTTGTTAAGGACACCACGGCCTTTATTAATAAACTAGGCATGATTTCTTTTGACATTACACATATGTTCCTGGTTACGTTGGATGTCTCCAGTCTCTATACAAATATCCCCCATGGGGAGGAACTGGAGGCAATCCAGGAACATTTCTCTAACCTAGATGGATATGACGGCCCCCCTATCGAGTTCGTCCTCCTTTTGATCGACGTAATTTGGCATAAAATCTTTTTCCGATTTGAGCGTGACTTTTTCCTCCAACAAACAGGAACAGCAATGGGTTCCAATATGGCTCCGGCCTACGCCAATTTATTTATGGACAGTTATGAACAGTTACACCTACTTAATGATGCCCCCTTTGCCAGAAAGATTGTCCACTACACTCGCTACATCGATGACATTTTCTTGATCTGGGGTGAGCAGGAGGATGAGCTCTTGCAGTTAATTTCACACTTGAACGCGATACCGTTCACGATACGGTTTACAGTCAATTACAGTATGGATCGTATTCCTTTCCTTGATACAGTGGTTTATAAGAAAAATGGGCTACCAGCTACGTAGATGTTTCAGAAACCAACAGACAAAAATACACTGTTGTCTGCAATGAGTCACCACCCAGAGTCACTTAAACGTGGCCTTCCCTATTCACAGATGCTTAGGGTCAAACGCATTACCTGTGACCCTAGGCTGGTTGAGGAAGCTTTGTGGAAAATGGCTCAGAGGTTTCTGGATAGGGGATACTCTAGATCAGAAGTCAATGTGGTCCTAACCAAAGTAAAGGCAGTTGACAGGGGGTCCCTACTCTCACCATCTAATGTAAAAATCGAAAAGGCGTGCATGAATATCGGTAGCACTTATACTACTTCTTCTAATCAGATCAAACGTAGTATCAGAAGGAATTGGAATATTTTAGCTAATGACCCCAAAATTGGGAATATCTGTCGGAAGCCACTGAGGATGTGTTATCGCCGGGGCAGGAACCTGAGGGATTCGCTTGTACAAGCCGATCCATCGGCTAAATATGCAAATACTACAACATGGCTCCAGAGGAAACCCGGTGTCTATAAATGTCACGGGTGTATTAATTGTGGCTTCTTACAGACTGGCCAATCCTTTGCTCATCCCCATAGTGGTAAATCAATTGGTATCAAGACTGCCATTAACTGTGAGTCGCTGTTCGTTGTCTATTTTATTAAATTACACTATTTGTGACCCTGTACAACATTGCGAGTCCTATTGTTGGAGACGGTGTACATTGTCGGAGGTGTCCTGCTCACGGAGACCCTGCGAACATCAGTGTGGTTAAACTTAGTGACCGAAATGCCCGATTGACTTCATAAAATGTGAGTGTAATACCTCAAAGCATATTATACAATATCACACTATTGTGTACCTTTCTTTCCTTTTCGATATACATCTTGATGAGACTGTGCGCATTGAGAATCCCTTTTCCTCAACTACTCAAGTGGCCTAGAATGAACCCATTTGCTATCCAGTGGGGCACCCATCAAAGAAACCATTATTTATGGACTACATAGGCGGCACACTTTATTTGAGTACGGCTCATTCCGCAAGCCGTTATATGTCCGGGCTTGCGAGCCGCACTCCCTCAGCGTGCCGCGCATCACCGATGCGTGGTCACGCGTCATCGGGTGCCTGTGCCGCCGCGGATGTGAGGACGGTGGCGGGACGTTCCGGGGGACCCTGCGGACCCGGTAAGGATAGGGGTAAGCCCCTATCGGCGGGCCTCTCCTCCGAGGCTTCGGCGCGTGCCCGGCACCCTCCGGTGCGCGCCAGGTTACTGCTGCGGCCGAGAACGGGCAAATGCTCGAATAAACTACCCAGTAAAATGAAAGGATCTCTCTCTCTCTCTCTCTCTCTCTCTCTCTCTCTCTCTCTCTCTCTCTCTCTCTCTCTCAATACAAGTGGGGAGGGAGAGAGGGGAAAGGGAGGTGAGGAAGGTGGGAAGCAGGGATAGAAAGACATGGTAGAAAATAAAATGACAAAAGATGAATGCAGGGCAAAACCATGCAAGCCCATAATTAGAATGTGTATCATTTTAGCCTCCAATTGCAGCAGAAGTCTACTACGATAACCACCTCGAGACGAGGTGTCAGCTTGTAAGATGGGCATACACCTTAAAGTCGACAGGCTGTGTTTTTCCTGTTTGAAATGTCTTGCCACAGGGAGAAGTTTGTAATCCTCCACTGTGTTCGAGTCCAACAGCGCTTTCCTAATTGTAGATCTATGAACAGCCATGCGTTCTTTCAACATACGGCTAGTTTTGCCTATGTAATAAAGCCCACACGGACATCTGATGAAATACACGACGAATCTCGTCTCACAATTCATAGGTGTTTTAATGTGTATTGATTTTCCAGTGTGTGGATGGGCATAGGTTTGGCCAATCTGTAAAAAGCCACAGTTAATACATCCATGACATTTATACACACCAGGCTTCTTATGTAGCCATGTTGTTATAGGTGCATATTTGTTCGATGGATCAGCCTCCACGAGAAAGTCCCTCAGTTTTCTACCCCGACGATAGCAGATCCTAGGTGGTACCTGACAGACATTGCCTATTTTGGGACTAGCACCTGTCTTCATCTGTATCTGTGTGCCATCTGCTCTGTTACACTATATATATATATATATATATATATATATATATATATATATATATATATATATATATATATATCAGAACAAAACAAAGATAATAAAGGAGCGCCTAATAAAACAACCTGCCTAACCGTGAGTAGTAGCCTACTGTGTTAAAACAACCTATGGGATGGCCAAGGGAGGTTAATATAAAAGAGAACCTATGTAACTATAAGATAAAACATGTTATAACAATAATAATGTTAATATAGATTATACATAACGAAAAAATGTATTGAAAAAATGGAAAAAATATAAAATATAAAAAATATATAAAAAATATATATTCAATGGAAAAATCCCAAAAAAAAAAAAAAAAAAAAAAAACCTTTTAAAAAACTTTAAAAACCTTAAAAATCACAGAGTCCTGTTCCAGCTAAATGCATACAGGTATAGGCAGCCCATTTGAAAGGGATCACAACTCCCTATGGATACCTATGGAAGAAAAGAGAAAAAAACAGGCGCACACCTAGTGCATTAAAGTATAACAATAAGTTTATGGAACATTAAAAACAGACAAATGCCCACTCACAAGTGTAACGGTAATATATGCAGTTATGAGATAGGCCCTCATAAGCCAGTGGTAGCGTCCAGGTCAGCAATCGTGTCCTCTCCTACACACACGTTGCGCGGGCTCCTTCTACCGGAAGTGACGTCCACCCGGTCTGGTGCCCCGCAAAAAGAAATCCCTCCAGGAAACCGAGCCTTCGCCTGCCTGCTTCTGGCTGCTGCACCACCAGGGGAAACAGAGATGTGTCTGCTCTTCTGTTTGGCTTAGCCTCTCACAGTCTGCGTTCGTCTTAGTCCTTGACAAAGTTCTCAGGCACTTTCCCACTGAGAACTTTGTCAAGGACGCGAAACCAGAAGTGACGCGACGGCACTGACTGATACGGAACTACACTGTGAGGGGAAAGTGAAGCACCGAGCAGCAGCTTACTTTTTACCAACCTTCTATCGGCGGTTCTCTCCACTACCCATCTTAATTATGGAAAATGTGAGTTTCCTTAATATCTGTGTTTAATACATATGTATAGTTCATACAATATGCACTATTTGTGGTTTCCTTTATTTGCACATCATCCGCTTCATTGAGAGATATACAGAATCCAGTTACACAAAGGGCTCCAGTCAGAGAGAGAAGGATCTCTGACATGCAGTGATTTAACACGATTTTTGTGAGTTCATTTCTTACGTTTTTTATCATTTTTGTAGCAGTGAATTACCATCTGCACTATATATATTTATATATTTTTTGCATATCACAAGCTTATTCTGCGCTCCTCCTCAACCCCAAGAAAAGAATACTACTTAATTGGAAACCATAGGTGCCATGTAACATAACAAATAAGAACAATACTTAAATACGGAAACTCATCATCAATATCAACCAGTGGGAAACTGTGCAAGATCGAATGTGTCCACAACAACAACACCTTTGATATAGGTATGATTACTTTTTATTACAGTTGTAATATGACTAAAATTGAGCTGTCTAAACATTTGATGGGACTCTTGATTATACTGTAGGTTGTCTCTGTTTCCATTTAATAATTTTGCTTACTATGCCTATTGGGAATGGTAGTTGTCTCGGTGGACACAAACTTATCAACACTTTTTATATTTTTGGGATTCTCGATTGAACACAACAAGGAGCAAAATAAATTGAGATTTATTTCCTTGCTAGACAAACACACAACTTCAGAATACACTTAATACAACACTTACTGGGATGGGGAAATGAAATAAATTGTCCTTTGCAAGAAAGAGCAAGAAATGCAGTCTGTTTAAAGGTCTCGTTGGCTAGATCGCAACTTGCATCTAACAACTTGGCCAAATCAAAGAATTTCGTTAAAGTTCATAGGCATTCTTTCGGGAGTCCGCAGGGCTAACGAATTCTAAAGTTTGGGGTAAATTTTTGGTTTCGATGATATTAACCCTTCATGTACTGGAACCGCTACCGCTGTGCTTGAACGAAGTCCAGTGTAAAGCGTAGTCACATCATGAATGGTATCTTCATCACATCGGGGATAGTCCGGCGGGCACAGTTATAGGGTGATCAAGGCTATCCTTAACATGTGCACCCAATTCCCTTCGTGGGAATATTTCACCCACCAATCTCTGTTTTGCCCGCAGTTTGCAAAACCAGGCAAAAAGGCTTTCCAGTTTGCAAAGCGCATGTGTCAACCCATGCAACTTAGCATACCTGGGATACACCCTTTTGTTGGTGCCCTGTCAATGGCCCGGGATCTGGCACTTATCAGGATTCCGGCCATGTTTAAATGATGGTGCTCTTAGGCTTTTCATCCCTGTCACTTCATTAGACTGAGGGTCTCTGGCTCAGCAGGTCCTCTTTGAAGTGCAGGAAAGAAAATACCATCAGCTTATTCACCTCCAGCATACTTGCATGTCAGAGGAGTTTTCCCGGGCTTACAGAAAAAACTTTTCCTGCCTGTACATTTTAAATTCACTCGTGGAGGTCTGTCAGCACTACGGAGACAGCCCCAGCGCGCGGGACTAATTTCTGAGGACTGATACTGCCCCTGCACACCTCATGTGATGCCCCACCATTGAAGTTATTGTCGAGATCGGGGAATATTAAAGTTTTTATTCATGTAAGTGGTTGCTATCTTATCTTGTTGGTAATACACTTTTTATCTCTCATCTTGGTGCGCTCTTGTGTTTCTTTTTTTTCTTGGTCATTTGGTATTGCTGTCGGAGTTCTCCGTTGGGATCCACTTTGGAGGTGGGGGAGACACCTCGAATCGCAGGAGCAGCAAAAGAACAGAGAGGAATCAACATTCCACACCCTTAAAGAGCTAGAGCGTGGACTGAACTGTTTCTGATTAGGTGAATAAGCAATGCTATTTTTTGGTACAAAATCCAACATGAGTAATAATAATATAATCCTCTAAAAATTATATAATATACCTGGCAACAACACAGCCTTAATAATGTTTATTTGCTATGTGTTTTATTTTTCTACAGTAAGTACTTTTGAGTTTGGTTTCTTTTTAGCTAAAGTAATGATTTGTAGTATGGACCACCAGCATAAGGAAGAAAAACAAATTGTGGTGCACTGCGGATGTTAAAGAACTGGAGTGCAAAATGATACTAATAAAAATATTTATTTAACACATATTTTTGTGCAACTATTAAGGTCAAACTTCTTAGCTGTTGGTACTTTGTCAAAGATGACCACTAGCATGACTCACTTCATACCTGGAAGTGCAGAAGGGAGGTTTTGGCACATGGGCACAGTGCTATAAGAACTTTTAAACAACATCGTCAGTCATTGATCCTACAATTGATCCTATTGATGTTTTAAAGAAGCATTTGTAGAAAGTTTCCATTTTAAAGTTTCTATGTCAATTATATTGCAACTATGCTTTCTTTGCACCTAGTTCTCATTAATGAAGACTGGAATATAATATATTAAGGTAAATGTTTATTTTAATATGTGTAGGTGCATACATTTACTCAGACCGCACTTATCCTGGACATGGTCATTTTTCACCTGTCATTTTAAGTTCAGTATTATCCTTCTCAGGTGTTGGTCAAACATCTCCATTGCTGATTCGATGTGGGCAAGGTGCAATCTGGGTATTTAAATTCACCATTTTTGTCTGAACATTCATTCTTTGACATAGCGTCAGTGTCTGCGTGAAAAGCATAAGGCTAAGTCCCCGCTAGCGCTGAGTGCGCTCAGCGCGCGGCGCTTGTGGTGGGGACTTACATATCTATATATGTAAGTCCCCGCTCACACTGTGCGTGCTGTGCTCGTGCGCGGGCACACACGCTTACCCGCGATTGGCGCTTACCAAAACAAAAAAACTGTACTTCCTCGCGCGCTCAGCTGGCCTGCAATGCCGGCTCCCCTTCCCCCCCCCCCCCACACTTGCATAATCGGAGGACACCCGGCGCTCATGCTTGGAGCGCTCTCCAATCATGAGCGCGCTAAGCACCAGCGGGGACTTAGGCCTGGGACATAGTGGTTGTATCCGGGCGGAGGCGCGCTGAGGCTCAGGGAAAGCGCCATCCGTGGGCATGTTGGGGGCGAGTCTGGGGGTGGGCCAGTGACGTCACGGAGCTGGTTCGCCCTCATCGCCCTCACGTGACCGAGCGCCAAATCTGAAGACTCGGTGAGACACACGCTTCCTCAAGTGTGCGGAAGCGTGCGCGAGCCCCTGCTAAAGCCACTCTCATAGCGGCTGCAGGGGCTCAGTGCCGAGCAGCAGCGCGCCTCAGCACGGGTCAGCGCATAAGCGCTGACCATGCCCGAGGCCTAAGGCCTGGGACATAGTTATTTAATCAGTGTGGAGGCGTGCTGAGACTCAGGGAAAGCGGTTCTTTCCCTGGCCTTACACAGCGCGCCGTCTGTGGGCGTGTTGGGGAGGGGTCTGGGGGCGGGCCAGTGACGTCACGGAGCTGGTTCGCCCTTCATTAAAAAGATGTCAGCATCCGTTTTTTGAACTTCCTCTCTAAGGCTGAGTCCTCTGTGCCGCTGACCACGCGGTGCTCAATGAGGTAAATGCTTGCTATTTAAATATGGATGTCCACGCTCACGTGGAGCGCACGCGCTCGTGTGTGGACGCTCACCCATGCTTGGCGCTTGCGTAAACAAAAAAAACTGTCTTTGAACCGCGCTCAGCTTGCCTGCTAAGCTCCCCGCGAGCGCTTGCGAAATAGCACGGACACCCGTTGCTCATGCTTGGAGAGTTGGTGATGTCACCGCTCTGCAAGCATGAGCGCAGTCAGCGGCACAGGGGACTCAGCCTAAATATGAAGCTAAGTGATTGTCACTATGATTTTTGAATGATTCTATGCCAAACATGCCCATTTTTTTGTTTCTTTAACTTTTTAAATATATGATTTAAGAGCATATTTTGTTTGTGCCTGGTGACATTCCAATTTCTTTTTAGAGAAACAATAACAAATATACAATAATTATCATAAGTATTATGCACCCAATTTGCTTTTTCTTCAGACTAGTACAAATACCTGTTATGCATGAATTTGGTCTTACAGAATGAATGTTTCATTTAGGGTGCACAAACTAGATAATTTGTTTAATAAAGCAGCATGGTTTATGAGTCACATGTGAACAAACATTGCACAGCATGCATCTTTTAAAACTCAAAACAAAAGTAAACAAAATTAAATTTAATTGGATTATAACTAATAACATTATAATTATTTAAAAAATTCACCAACATTTTTCAGAAATAGTTAAGCATAATAATTGCATGAATTTTAATTTCCCCTTTTCAGCTGCTTCTATCTTTGACTATTTAACTTTGATTTCCTTCAATTATTTAAAACATGAATTCTGGCATTGAAAAGCCATACTTTTCATGGGTGATTAAGATTAAATGATTGAGGTTAAAATACAAACTTAATCACTGCTGATTCTATAAGTAATTAGTGACATTTTGATTCTGCAAAACAGTTAGTAAGTAAGTTGTAAGCATCTGAAGAATGCTTTGATAGTTTGTTACTTTGAAGTTTACAGATTAATAATTGTAAAAACATGATATGGATTGCATATAGCAGATAGGCATTTTTCATATCTTTTCTGAGGGCCCTGAGCCAGACCAAGGGTATAGTTAAGTCTCCTGGGTTCAAAACTGAAGCAAAACATATGCAACAATGCCACACCAGATTTATCAAAGTAAAAAAAACCATATCTATTTGTATGGAAATGTTAAACCTTAAAACTGTAATGTGGTGCAGTTTTTTGCCTCAGTTGTGCAGTTAGGATAAATGACCCACCACATTTTTTAGAGAATCAAGCAATTTGCTATTCACATACAAATAATGTGTGTGTGTCAATGTACAAATGCGCTGGTGTTGCTGTTTGTCTATAAGTAGGCATTTTCACACAATCTAGCGCATACGTTGAGGTCATTTAAAACGAATGAAAAGCTAATGGGCGGTCACAGCTCTCAATGAACAATCCAAGTGCAATTAATTAAAAAAGAAAAAGCATTTACTTAATTAAAAAAAAGTACTCTTTGATAAAGTTATCCATTAGGACGAAACGTCTCAGAGTTTTCATACCCTCTGTGGATGTTTATATTTTGATTAAATAAATGCTTTTCATTTTGAATTGCGCTTGGATTGTTTATTGAGAACCGTGACCGCCCAGGAGCTTTTCATTTTTTTTCTACACTTGTTCTGCCAGACCTAGTGGAGCCTGCCCAGCTGGTGGCATTGGGATGGCTGGGGAGTATGTGGCAGGCTTGCCCATTCCCCTTAATTGTTATGAATTTCCAGCTTTCCCGGCTTTTCTAGCTGGGTCGGCTCCGATTGGCTGCTTGGAAAAGTTCCCACACGCTGATTGGCTGTCCGCTCTGCTTCTATTTTATGAACGAAGCAGAGAGTACTATAAGAAGCCCTGAGCCAATCATATTGTGTGTTTCCCTTGAGTCTGAGTTGAAAGAGCGTGGGTGGGCTTTTTAAAGATGCTTTGTTTGTATTAGCAAAGCAACCGGCTCCGATTTCAAGTCTGAAAAGCCTGCCTGCCTGCCAGAGACTAAGACACGACTTTTGTGCTAAAGTTCTCAGAAACAAACGTAGCGAACGTGGCTGGGATTTTATGCTGATTTGAGTTCCAGGAGATTTGGGCTGACTCGCGGCCAGGATGGACCAAGTTCTCAGAAGAGAACGTAGTGGTGGCGTATGGAATTTTATGCTGATTTGGGTTCCAGAAGATTCCAGACTAAGGGGCCTATGCAGTAAACTGTGAGAATGGCCATTCGCCAGACTTAGAACTTGCCATGTTATTGGCGTTTTCCCCTCGCAGTATGCAGGAAGGTGCGCATATCTGTGAGAGGAATCTGGCAGAGATGATTAAAAAAAGGCAATTAAAAAATGTTTACGTAACAATTGGATTAATATTGTAGATGTGGAAACTAAATCAACGATCTCATTGGCTGTAGTCCCATGTGACGGCACCATGTTGGTTTTGTTGACGTCATGTTAAAGGGAAATGAAGCACAGCCATTCTGATTGGCTGGCTTCATTTCCTTTAAATGACGTGATCATTTGTGTTAGCATTTTCCAAAATCACATGCTTTTCATGGACCAATCAGGACCGTGAGAACCATTTGATGCAAAATGTGACGTCATAGGCCTATAAAAGCCTATGTCATCTCATTTTCCAGCTTGACACCGTGGGGAGAGGACCTCCCCTCTGAAAAAGATGGACGTGCGTCACAGAAGAAAAAGCCAGAAGATCCCAAAGACCCCGCAGACGGTGAAGAAGACACAGAAAAGAAGACCACAGACGGTATGGATTATAAAGACAAGAAAAAAGACACCCATTGGATTACAAAGGTTTATTATTTTATGGGTTCCTGGTTCCTGTCTTTGGATTAGTTGCAGACCTAGCAGTTCCCCCGGAAGTCGGTCATTGGTCATCTAATGGTAAGTAAAGTAAAGACATGTATTTTATTTAAGTTGTAACTTTTTGTTTAGTTTTTTTCTCACAAGTCTGATTTAATTTTTTAATGTCCATTTCATGCCCATGTATGTACATATATCCCTATGGAGCTATATACATACATGTTTATAAAAGGGTTGTTTTTCACATGTTTATAGCATTTTTTCATGTCTTCTACAAGTCTTTTCCCTGTAAGGTTACTATTGTGTGTGTGAAATGTAATGTAGAAGTTGTTATGTCATTTCAGATGATGATGATTGCATGGGTATATGTTGGGACCCTGCCTTAATTGTTTATTGTGGCTTATTTGGTGAATTTTGATTGTGTACACTGCCGACACACTTAATTGCAGTGCGGCCAGATCCGCAAGCCGGGAGATTTCCCGGCTTGCTAGTGGCCGCCCCTCGGCGTGCCGCGCGTCATAGACGCGCGGTCACGCGTCTTCGGGAGCCTGTGCCCCCTGCACACGCGTCCAGGGCTCCCCGAGGGAGCTCTGGTGTCCCGCGATGTGGGGGACGGCGGCAGGGGGTTCCGGGGGACCCGGCGGACCCGGCAGCGGTAGGGAGAGCGCCCCGATCGGAGGGCGCTCTTCCGCTGCTTCGGCGCGCGCCCGTCACCCTCGGGCGCGCGCCAGGCTACTGCTGCGGCCAAGAACGGGCAAATGCTCGAATAAACTTGGCCGCAGCAGTATGATCTTGTTAGTTAGAAATAGATTTGTTTTTGCAATGGTTTTGTGTTTGCATAACAATCTTGATTAGTGTTTTTGATTGAGATGTGCTTGTAATGTATTTCAGAGGGCATTAAGTGTGTGTTGGTAATTTATTATTGTCTACTTGCTTTGTTTATATTGAATGTTTACTTTCAATCGTGTATTTGTTTTGGACCATTGATTGCTATTGTGTACATGATGGAAATATTATTTGCATCATGTACAAATTGTTCAATTGTATGTTTTATTGCAATTTACTCTTTACTGGTTTGGATAGGTGCTTGCTGTATTCTCTTATGAGATGTGTTTTTATTTTCATTTGGCTTTGTTTGTAATTTGGCAGTGATGTTGTCAATTACAGATCGGATGTTTTAAATTGCTACATGCATATCCTTTCCCATTTCTTTGTAGATTGCTTAATCATACTTATATTTTACATATATTTATAAAGATATATTTAAAATATTATTACAAATGAATGGGTGCAGGGTGGCTTAACCCATTAATAACTTTAGCGCTTATTAACCGTTATTGCTATTAAGGGGTTAAGTAACACCACAATATATTTGCTATATGGTGTGGGTAGGTTATGTATAGTTTATTAATAATTGTTATGTTTATTGCGGGTGTGTGTATTGTTTTGAATGTGGGTATTGGGGGTAGGGGGTATTGTCCCCAAGGGATGGAGGGTAGGCCTCCCGGTGTGTTGGGTGTGATGGTGGTTATGCCTCACAGGGGTGGGTAGTGGGGGTTGTGCTTAGGCCTTCAGAGTGGTGGGTGAGGATGGGTTAACCCGTTAATGACGGTAGCGGTTAATAACCGATACGGTAATTAAGGGGTTAGGGGACATAAAATTGGCTCTTTTTATGCTTATTTATTTCAAAGTATTTATGTGTGTTTTACTTATATTTTGGGGCACAGACTTGATACTGCAGCCAAACGGGGACCCCTGCGGGAACACCCGAGGGCCACCGCCAGCCTATTGTGTCATTGCTGTGCATGCCAAAACTGTTTGGGAACTTCTGGGGTTACTGGTGTATTATTATTTATATATATATATATATATATATATATATATATATATATATATATATATATATATATATATACACACAGTGGTCGACAAATCACCAAAAAATCTACTCGCCGAACAAAAAAATCTACTCGCCACCTAGTACCACAAGTGTGCTGCTTGAGCCAATAGAAGCTCGCCACGATGTTAAATCCACTCGCCCGGGGCGTGCAAATGTATAGGTTTGTCGAACACTGTATATATATATATATATATATATATATATATATATATATAGTGGTTAGCAGGGATGGGTGCAGTGTGTAATCGCCCCAACACATCATCATATGTACTCACCCACCAGCCAACCAGGTCCAAAATAGCCTTCTTCGAAAGCATGGAAGACTGAGGAGTTTCTCAGGATAGAGGAATCGTGACTGGAACCAGGGAATTTGGCTACCACATGCATAATCTTCATCGTGGCATCGCATACCACCTGTACATTCAGGGAATGGTAGTGCTTACGGTTGCGGTAAGCATGCTCACTCTGACTAGGCGTGATCAAAGCAACATGGGTGCAATCGATTGCACCCATCACACATGGTATCCCGGCTATGGTATAAAAGCCATTCCTGACTTCCAGCCACTCTGTGTGCTCTGTAGGAAAATGAATATAATTCCTAGCGCGTCTCTTGAGTGCACATAGAAACTGGGTAAAGGCCCGCGAGAATGTAGATTGCGAGATCCCGCCCACTATGCCCACAGTTGTCTGGAATGACGCGGAAGCAAGATAATGTAATGAGCACAGCATTTTAACAAGCCCAGGGACTGCACGACCTCTGGCTGTCACAAAATCTAAATCTCCCCGTATCTCTTCATGAAGAGCTAAGATTGCTGCTGAACGCAAACGATAGCGACTTATAATCTCCTCCTCACTCATCCCATCTAACAGGGTTCTCTCCCTGTACAAACGACCACTAGGCACAACTTCTCTCCTCTCTCTTCTACTCTCAACTCCTTGCCCTCTCCCTCTCGTCTCGACCTCTCCCTCTCCTGTCCGCGTGCCTGTCCCTGTCACTGTCCCTGCCACTGTCCCTGCCTCTGTCCCTGTCCCTTCCATGGCCTGTGACATCCTCTCCATCAGCAAGCCTCTCGTGCAATAGAATGTTCCTCCGTCTCATAAACATTCGCATCATTTTCAGGTCTGTAGCTGTGAATGCGCAGGTAATTGTCCTCCTTTAAATACCTATGTGATGATGTCAGGTGACTTGCTAAAGTGCAAGGTGTTACATTAACATATCCAAGTAGTTCACTTCCAACGTGTATCCATTTGCAATTACAAGTATTATTTATGTGTGTTCAGCAGGCAATCATGATATCTGAGATTGATGTAACGTGAAGCTTTGTACAAGCATTTATTGGGAAGTATTTGTGGAATGTGGAATGCATGTACCACTTCTGAATGCAACATTCAGTCATCTAATTAGTATACAACCATTACATTGACGTTGAAAAACTTTGTTGCAACATGTCTAATTTGGCATGTTATTGTCACATGTTCACATGAAGTAATTCTACTGTGCATATGCATCATTTAATGGCATCAGGATAGTTGCTATTGATTCAGTTTCATTCGTGTACAAATGAGTAACTATTCTACATGTGTGTATACAGTAAGTTAGCATGAAGTGATTGTACTGCTTCGTGTACAATGTAAACATGCAATGTTATTGAGTGTCCAATTGCGGCCGTCATCAAAAGAGGGAGGTCACAAATTACATGTAAACATGAAAAAAAAAACTACATTTACGTTTGATCATGCATTACACATTCAAAGCATTCTCTAATGTATAGCAACATGACTATACGCTGGTTGTGTTAGATGTGTGAAATGTGTTACATCATATAATAAATTGAAGCACACTTAAGTTACATGTTGGATATGATGTGAGCTGCTCCTTTAAGAGTTGAGTATAGGATTTTCACTTGACACATCATAACATGAAGAGTAATGTGACACGCAAATCATCATAACATATAAAAGTACAATGTTATGCAAATAATAAACGTTAGGGGTGACACGATGAAGTGAATGACCTCGACACTGTAATGGCAAGCACATTTGTATTATGAGCAATAGAACGTAAACATTACTATAATGTTATAAGTCCCCGCTCCATTGACTCCATTGATGTAGAGATGAGGTTTTTTTTCTAAGTGCCGTTCCGGCAACCTTGTCGATCGTTCTCCCCTCCAACTTGCCAACTTTAGTTGGCGGGACCAATTGCCGATGAAATCTCCATTTCTGAGTGCTGATCAGCACCGAAAAGCTGATCGGGGCTACTTGAATACAGCCGATTTCAAAATGTGCCGAAAAATCCCGATAAGTGGGTTATCGGCAGCCGCATGCCGATAAAAAATTTTCGCCAAGAAAAACTGCCGATTTTGAGCACTTATCGGCGCTTACTGAATCTCAAATCCAATTTTGGCGGGAAAATGCAGATAAAAGCCTTATCGGCGCTTACTGCATGCGGCCCTAAATTCTAAAAAAGGAACGTAGTGGTCGTGGCTAGGATTGCAAGCTGAATTTAGTTCCAGGACATTTGGAGCTAACTCCCAGTGAAATGATTTCAAGTCCTCCGGAAGAAAGAGAGTGGTGGCGTCAGGAACTTCATGCCAATTTGTAATCCAGGACATTTTGGGCTAAAACCCGGTCAACTAAATTCTCAAGTTTTACTTTCAATTCAACTAAGAAAGTCTAGTTTTGTAGCCCAGGCCCACTGTAAGAGTGCCTTTATGTATTTTGTGTTCCATGTTAAGTTAATAAACTACAATGTATTTCATTACCTTGTTTTGCTCAATGAATGATCATGGTAAAAAAGGTGTAAACTGCCTTGTCTCCTGTGACATCTATTATATTTGTCAAAAATATTGACAGCTATCAATCATATACTTTATCGTAAATGTAAAATATTATAAAATACATTAGGGCCTCATGCAGAGAGCAGCGCTATTTAGAATTGGAGAGGGGGAAATTTTTTAGCTTTTTTGGAGAGTTTTTTTCTCCATATGCAGAAAGAGCAGAAAACTGCATTTACAAGCCTTTCTGCATATGGAGAGTTTCAACCAGCGCTATAAGCGCTGTTGAAACTAGTGGGGAAAAAATCACGGTTTTTTTTTTTTCCCCTCCACCGGCCGCGGAGCGCCAGCTGCTTGGTGGAGAGGAAAAATTTTGAAAATCTGGTGGAGACTGGTGGAGACTGACACAGAGGTTGAGATGGGCCTGATTCATGACATGTGGATGGAACTATAAGATGGTTGCATGATACTGTAGTACACATTACTTCACGATTAATAATGCTATGGCGTGTGATGCTTTAACATACTGTATTCACATATTCTGTCATATAAGTACACCAGAAAAAGCGCTATGAAAATCATGGCCTGTATGAGAATAACGGCAGATTTTGATGTGACCAAAATATCGTAATGTTATTTCCATGCTCTAACATTAATGGAAGTTTGTGGATATGCGATATTTTGCTAATGGATAATTAGAATATAGTTTGCATATGAATAAGCCAGTTGTAATTTAAAAGTCAGCAATACAATATTTCTATGGTTAACGCAAGGGCATCGAAATGCTAATCACCTTTGTGGATATGTGATACAACTATTAATCCATTAAATGGGAGTAACATCACGATAAAAATATTTAACGAGGCTTTGAAGATACCCCCGATGCAAGTATAGGGTAATCTATTGAGAATTCTCAGCATTCATAATTTTTTCCTCTTACACTTGGACTTTACATTTTTACCTCAAAACTTTGCCCCTGGTTTAGTATTTCTACAGTTCTGCTGTTGCTTAGAGTAAAATATCTCTTTTGAAAAACAAATCAGAGAAAAAGGTTGATTCATAAATATATCACTGTGAAAAGAAAATGAAAGATTGAATCAATTGTTCCTGTTCTACAGCTTAAGATGAATTATTCATATTTCTTAATACAAAAACAGAGAATAAGCTATTCCTTTGTAAAGATTTAGGGCCTCATGCAGTAAGCGGCGAAAAGGCAATTCTCGCCAGTTTCACGCCAAAAATGCCTACCCCTATTCATTATTGGGCGAGAAAGTGGCGAGAATAAAAAAAAACACCAGTTTTTTTGGCGGTTTTTTTTTTTCGCCTGTGGTGAGGCGAGAAGGCACTTTGCGCCTAAAATAGACACATTTTCCGCCCCGCTGTATTCTAGTAGTGGCGAGTAGCTTTGCGCCGTTATTCGCCACTCTAGAATGGCGTTTTTATACCGAATCAGCCACGCAAGAAAAAGTTGGCTAGTTGATGGTGAGAAGCTGCTGATGAGCGGCGGATCGGCACTTAGAAAAAAAATGCTTCTTGAAATATATATTGTTAGCATGCTGTCAATGGGGCTAACACATATTAGTTTGTATTATTGATTCTGTGGTCTTTGAAATACATGATTTGTTACATTAACTAGTTCATCTTATTGACATAATAGTGTCACCTTTTACGTGTATGATGTTTTAAATATATCAGTTTTTACTGCTATGATTAGTTACAGAATAAATCAATGTATTATTAATGGTAAGTCTTTGGCTAGTCTCTTAAAGGAACACTTCATATAAGATGAATCATGTTTGTGAACATAACAAATTATATACTTCATTAACATGAAATACCTTATAATAATAAAAAGGCTCGTGTTTAAAATGTTGAAATTTATTTCATAATGTTTATAATGTTAAAAGCATGTTGCAAGTCACACATTATGCATATTGCTAATATTTACATGTTTTGTAGGCACGCCCACTCTGTAGTACAGAACCAATACTGTTACCAATTGTGTTCACACATTAACATTCCATGAATACATTGGACACAATGCACTGCAACACTTGCATGTTACTACTGTTCTTCAGACAACAATGACATCACAAATGATATATGGATATACTAAATAATGAATTCACATTATACTTAATTTTAGTATTGACGGATATTATTTGAAGCACAAACAAGTGTGTAAAATGACACAAATATTCTTAATAAACACCTTCATCCGGCAATATGCTTTTATATATTTCTCTACATTCATGTAATGAAATGTTCTTGCACAAACTTGTGTACATACAAATGGAAAGGATTTTAAATGTGTTGTAACCTTGTTGTAACCAATGTTGTATAGTAATTTACAAACAAGTCTCATTATTACCTCACAATGTTTTTACGTGCAAATTAACAGTTACTCATTGTTCATCAACAGTAATATGCCATGAAAATGCTAATATATTTAGACAACAGGTTAATTTAATTCAGTCACGTGACCTAATCACATATGTATTTAAAGGAGGAACAATCAACCCTCCTTGTGACGTCGACATGGATATGCAAAGAAGACGTTTGCTGATGAGAAGGCGGAGGCTTGTTTTGCAGGAGGGACAAAATAGACAGGATGTGAGAGGGAGAGGAGAGTGACAGGAGAGGGATAGGAGGAGAAGACAGAGGAGAGACGTGTTGGTAGCCCGTCCACGTGTGTACCGTGAAAGAACACATTTAGATGGGCTGAGTGAGGAGGAGATTATAAATCGTTATAGATTGAGTTCAGCAGCAATCTTAGGTCTTTACGAAGAACTAAGAGCAGATTTGGATAGTGTAACAAGCAGAGGTCGTGCAGTCCCTGGTCTTGTTAAAATGCTGTGCTCATTAAATTTTTTGGCTTCTGCGTCTTTTCAAACAACTGTGGGCATAGTGGATGGGGTCTCACAATCATCATTCTCGCGGGCCTTTAGCCAGTTTATATGTGCACTGACTAGACGCGCTAGGAATTATATTCATTTTCCTAGTGACCAGACAGAGTGGCTGGAAGTCAGAAATGGCTTTTATAACATAGCCGGGATGCCATGTGTGATGGGTGCCATCGATTGCACCCATGTTGCCTTGATCCCACCTAGTCAGAGTGAGCATGCATATTGTAATAGGAAACACAACCATTCCCTGAATGTGCAGGTGGTATGCGATGCCACGATGAAGATAATGAATGTGGTAGCCAGATGCTGTGGTTCCAGCCATGATTCATCTATTCTTAGAAACTCATCAGTTTTCCATGCCTTTGAAAATGGGAATTTTGGGCATGGTTGGCTGGTGGGTCAGTACATATTCCGAAGTGTTAACATACATATGTCATCATGTCTAATTTGGTCACATTTAAAATTGTTTTTTTGCAAAGAGCTTTTTCTCATAATGGCAAATAATATTTAACATAATGATTGTGCAATTTTCATATTCTATTTAGCATAATAGTGTATTGGATAGATATTTACTAATATGTCCACCTACACCCACAAAAACAATAACACTACAACACAAGTGCCCATCAATCCATGTGTTACTTGAGATATATGATTTCACATATTATAATACAACATCGGTATCGTCACCTAATGGAAATTTGCCATACACTACATATCATTGTGTAAGTGATCATTATTGAAATATGTTTTTATTGTGTGAACATGATATATGTGCATGTTTAGATATCATCTCAGACATGGGACATGAAATATAAAGTCCGAAATATTTTGGCTTCAACAATAATTAAAATTGACAATGAAACATACAGTATGTGACAACATTAATACAATGTTTCGTCTGTACATTAATTTTCACGCTCTATTATAGGTGAATCAGGTTACGGGATCCGACCATGGCTTTTGACACCATTGGCTAATCCGCAATCACCTGCATAGGACCGATATAATGTTGCACACATATCCACTCGGTCAGTTATCGAGCGTACATTTGGACTGTTGAAAAGTCGGTTCAGGTGTTTAGATAAAACTGGCGGTGCATTAAAGTATAAGCCTGAGAAGGTTTCTGACATAGTCATTTGTTAAATACAAAAAAGACACAGCGCACAACGCTCATAGTGCATTAAAAAGTATTATTCACATAAACAATAAAACCGTATTGCGGTTTCTTCAGGAAATACGGAGAAACGCGTAGAGTGAGGCTGACGAGAGAAAACTCCCACAGGATCGGAGTCCCCCAGAGCAGATGACGTCACTTCCGGTTTCCGGTTTGGGTGAGACGCACCGGTGACACGCACGCCCGCCGAGGCAGAGGGGGGACTGAGAGAGCAGCTTATACATTGCTGAGATCCGACCTGTGTGATCTAAACGCTTATTACCTTTTTATACCATGTGAGTGCATTGCACATACACTTACTTTTAAAGAGATTTTGTACAGTCTGCACTATGTCTATGTTTATGTTATTCATTTAAGGTCTCCAGCACTTACCATTCCACTTACCTGTCTGACGGTCCAACGTGCTGCCACTCAAAAAGAAACCTTTATGGGAACATTGCTCACTCTACACTTGTGAGTATTTAGCACACTGCACCTTGATATTTATTTTTATATCAATCACAATACTGCACCATCAGGGAATTTTCTTCTGTTTTTACATGATTTTGCGCTTCCCGATGATCTTCACCCCTTCACTGTCCACGGGATCGAGAGAACGACCCCACACTGGGTTAAGCAGCATCCATTCATGTTTGTATTAAGTATCACAATTTATCACATTTGTTTATATAATTTTTGAGCGCCACTCTTTGATATATTTGTTTTTCTTTTGTACAACTCTATCAACATTTTATCAAAGCCTGAGACGGAGGCGTGGCCACGCCCCCACCGTCGTTTCACACAATGATGGCGAACCAGCCGCGTCATGTCATGATCACGCCCCCTCCCGTCGCAAGATCACTATCTCCCTCACAGACTGCGGCTCGCGGTTAGCGCTGTGCACGCGCACTGCCCCCGCCGTCGCCCCGCGTGTCACAGACATTACTGGCACCGCTGCCTTATTATGTGTTGAACTTGCGACGTAGCCGTGGCCTCGCCCCCGGCGGTGGTTCCGCCAATTAAGGGGCGAAACAGGCACGCGAGGTCATGGACACGCCCCCGTTAACATCCGAACACGCACCCTCCCGTCATAAGCTCGCCCTCTCTCCTGTGACCTAACATCACGGTTAGCACTGTGCACGCGCACACCTCCACGCATCTCACACTGATGCGTGTTAGCAAATAACAATGTCTAAGTACAAGCGTTTCACAATAATGGTGTTGTGAGTGTTTATGAGTATGTTTACATTATACGTGTGCACACGCAACTGAGATTGCGCTTGCACATCATATTTTATGATACATGTAGTTCGTCATAGTTATGAGTCCGCATTGTCACATGATCACGTAGCCACGTCACAGATGGAGGCGACTATCACATTAGCCAATGTGTAATTGTAAACAAGTCATTCAACATGATCGTGTGTGGATATACATCTGGAATGTTTGCAACAATGGGATAACTGTTATATAACTGAACGTTGCATGTGTGTCATTGTCACTTCATGTATTTTTGTGACAACAGTCATAATGTATATATACACATGTTACAATATGTGTGAGTTTAGAATAAATGTTTGGCGTTAGCGTCTGTTTTTGTGATGCTGCACATGATGCAGTGTTATTGTCAAGTAGTAATAGTTTTGTCATTGTGTAAGGATAACAATGTTTACGTTTTAATTTGTACTTAGAAAAGAGATTGCTGGAATATGCAGCTGCTGCAGCCGCCGTGTCCGTCACCACCGCTGCTGCTATACAGATACGGATTGCCAATCGTTGAATCAATCCTGGGATGCTGAGGCACATACATCTCTGTGAGACCGTCATATGGTAGTTCCCCGTTTCTTTGCCAGGACACGGACTGAGGCAGGTACACAGTTTCTCTGTTTTCCCATACACCCATGTTTGGACCATGTACATTAGGCAACATACCATTATAGTTACCTCCACATTGCATGTGAGATTGTGTTACGCACTGCTGTTGGTTTTGGTAGGAGACAGCACTCTGTGGGCGTTGGTTGTAATGGGGATTACGTAAAAAGAAGCTGTTTAGCAGAAGATATGTTCCATGTTCTAAAGTAATCTTCATAGAATCCACAACTTTCCAGCAAGAGTAGATTTCACCAGGCCGGGGGTAGATTCTTTCAAAACATTGATTCCTTGTTAAGTTGTAACAGACTGATAATTTCCATTGCTTAGGATTTCTTTTTTCTTTGGAATCATTATATTTGTCTTGTATGAAAGCATAAATTTGACGTAAAGTGGCTTTCTTATATTGCTGTAATTCTATTGCTTCAAACATAAAAAAATTTAATGGTCGTCTCACACTTGAAGCCATGTCTTTTCCCTTGTAAATTGCAAATAATAATGACAAATTCTAAGCTTCTCTTGCAAATACACAATTGGATACTTTTTATCAATGTGACGTGATTTTCAAGGTTACAAAACAAAAGGCACTTTTTCAAGCTTTAAAACACCCACAAACAGGTGTTTATAAACACAAGCATGATCAAATAGTTCCGTTAGACATCTTTATTTAATAATTAAAGATTAGTAATGCTATGTTTACCCAATTAATGTTCACCAAAAGTGTGTTTACTGTAGCATTTTTTTTAAATTGAGTGGGAACTAAGATCACTGTGTCTTTCTATCCATTATAACACACATACATACATACATACATACATACATACATACATACATATATACATATATATACACATATATATGCACACACACATATATATACACACACACACACACATATATATATATATATATATATATATACAGTGTTCGACAAACCTATACATTTGCACGCCCCGGGCGAGTGGATTTAATATCGTGGCGAGCTCCTATTGGCCCAAGCAGCACACGTGTGGTACTAGGTGGCGAGTAGATTTTTTTGTTCGGCGAGTAGATTTTTTGGTGATTTGTCGACCACTGTATATATATATAGCATTTTTATTGACTACATATGTATTTAACATATAATTTAATAATCATGTAGCCAGCATGAATTGGAAATGTAGGGCATTAAAGTAGTCTATGTGCAAATGAGTGTTGGCTTACATTTGTATGTACATTTATATTTTATACCCTTTACACAAGTAGAATATGTAATGAAATACACGTGTCATAATGCTACTACATGTATTAATGCAATAAATTGCCAATTCATCTACATACATATTCACAACACACTTAAAACAAACATGAACACAACATGAAAGTATTTTGTTGAATAACAACACTAAACTATATAGATTATAAAAATTTATTTTATTTTGTCTTTTTTATTTGTGAACGAGTAACTGGCCTGTTTGATGGCTCACTTTCATTTGTTTGTGGCTTAACACCTCTTTTAGTTGTTGTTTTTTCGGGGTAATGACTGCTGCACTTTGTGTCTGAAAAATTGCTGCACCACTCTGGCCATGGGTAGACACTGTAAGAATTGGAGGATGGTTATAGACAAGTCCACTTTGGCCCTGGGTAAACACTGTAAGAATTGGAGGATGGTTATAGACAAGTCCACTTTGGGCCTGGGTAGACACTGGAAGAATTTGCGGATGGTTATAGACATCTGTACCTTGTGCCTGGGTAGACACTGGAACAAATTGAGGATGGTTATAGACAAGTCCACTTTGGCCCTGGGTAGACACTGGAAGAATTTGAGGATGGTTATAGACATCTGTACCTTGTGCCTGGGTAGACACTGGAACAAATTGAGGATGGTTATAGACATGTACACTTTGGGCCTGGGTAGACACTGGAAGAATTTGAGGATGGTTATAGACAAGTCCACTTTGGGCCTGGGTAGACACTGGAAGAATTTGAGGATGGTTATAGACATCTGTACCTTGTGCCTGGGTAGACACTGGAACAAATTGAGGATGGTTAAAGAAAAGTCCACTTTGGGCCTGGGTAGACACTGGAAGAATTTAAGGATTGTTATAGACAAGTCCACTTTGGGTCTGGGTAGACACTGGAAGAATCTGAGGATGGTTAAAGAAAAGTCCACTTTGGGCCTGGGTACACACTGGAACAATTGGAGGATGGTTAAAGAAATGTCCACTTTGGGCCTGGGTAGACACTGGAAGAATTTGAGGATGGTTATAGACAAGTCCACTTTGGGCCTGGGTAGACACTGGAAGAATTTGAGGATGGTTAAAGAAAAGTCCATTTTGGGCCTGGGTAGTCACTGGAAGGATTTGAGGATGGTTATAGACAGGTGCACTTTGGGGCTGGGTAAATACAGGTGCACGTTGGGCCTGGGTACAGACAGGTGCACTTTGGGCCAGGGTACAGACAGGTGCACTTTGGGCCAGGGTACAGACAGGTGCACTTTGGGCCTGGGAAAAGACAGGTGCACTTTGGGCCAGGGTACAGACAGGTGCACTTTGGGCCAGGGTACAGACAGGTGCACTTTGGGCCTGGGTACAGACATGTGCACTTTGGGCCTGGGTACAGACAGGTGCACTTTGTGCAAGGGTACAGACAGGTGCACTTTGGGCCTGGGTAAAGACAGGTGCACTTTGGGCCTGGGTACAGACAGGTGCACTTTGGGCCTGGGTAAAGACAGGTGCACCTTGGGCCTGGGTACAGACAGGTGCACTTTGTGCCTGGGTACAGACAGGTGCACTTTGGGCCAGGGTACAGACAGGTGCACTTTGGGCCTGGGTAAAGACAGGTGCACTTTGGGCCTGGGTAGACAGTGTAAGATTTGTAGCCTGGTTATAGACATGTGTACCTTGTGCCTGGGTATAGTGTTGACCATTATTGGACAATGTCATCCAGGTAAGGGAAGTTCGTTCTGTTTCTGTATTTGACCTTTTCCTTTTTTTTTGACCTTTTAGGTGCCTCTTGAAGATTATCATCTGTACTAGATGTCTGCATTGGTTCAACCCTCGTTGGTGATTCATGTTTACAGCTTCTTACTTTGGATATGTCATCACTCGATACATTTAACACCTCGGTTTCTGGTGACAAAATGCCTGCATAGATAGAGCCTTCATTGTTGCCGCTAAACTGCCCTTCATTTCCTGTTGAGTCTGGTAGAAGATTATTCACTTGTAGTAGAGTGTTCACAAGTGTTTTGAATGTCTTATTCATGATATGCAATTCTTCTGGGATTTTTATGATGATATGTTTCATTTGCTGCATTTCTGATGCCATAGATTGGTGTACTCCCATTAATTCCTGATGGTGGGTATTTTGGATTAATATCATCCTTGATTCGGACGCATCAATTGCTGCCAAACTGTCTTGTTGATTACTGGCATGTTGTAATCGACGTGCTTCGGTTAATACTGGACTGTGATGTTCAGGAGATTCAATTTCTATGTATTAAAGATAAAAATTGCCATTAACATTTGACATTGTTAACATGTTTTAATGTCAGCATATGTTTTTTAAACATATGAGTTTTTACATAATAAAATTATTCTAAACAAAAACCTTTGCAAAATAGCTTTCTCTGTGGCATTATTCAGCAACCGTTAATCATGATACAGTGACTGAATGGTGACATGTGTCTTGATGTAAATTATTATGCACATAAACACTATCATTAATAGTTATTAGGACACCCCCTGCAACATAAATAATCAACATATTTAGAAAGGGGATTGCATAGAAATTCAAATGTCTACATTGTACTGACATCTTTCCTTTGCTACATTATGCTGCTGGATGTGGTAGCAGTGACATCACCAAGTCTGAAAGCACAAACACAGGCTGTCCTGCATCATTTCACAACCAACTGTGGTGCCATTGATCAAAATATATGTGTTTATTTTCATGTGTGTGTGTACTTTTTAAAAGGATCAACAGTGCAAGTGACAACATAGAGAGTAGAGTAGCACAAATTTTTGGAGACTGTTTAACCACCATTTTGCCAAAACATGATTAACAACCAACACAGACACACACACACACACACACACACACACACACACACACACACACACACACACACACACACACACACACACACACACACACACACACACACACACACACACACACACACACACACACACACACACACACACACACACACACACACACCTAATAGTGTAGTTGAAGTTCCATACACACATGCTTCTTGACAGTTTAGACAAAAAAAACATAATATACGACAAGATGGGTTGCTTGTGTCTGTGTGCAGAAAGAAGACCACTGCAAGCATAGTTAAGCACAAACTACCTCCATTTTCAGTGCAGCGCCCTACACTATTGTGCCCACTGTCGTTTCAGGGCATAACTAATGTTTACATACACATTTTATGCAAACATGGTTAACATGTAATATTATAACATAATGAATGGTGGTGATAGGCCATATTTTGAAGCACATGAAACATACACCATGTTTAAATAAATGTTACTATACCAAGTGTACTACATTTTTTGCAAACACAACAATTTTGTGTGTATGTAATGTTGAACACAAAATACGAACATTAGTGTAGTAAATATATGCATTTCCAAAAATATTAAGAATATTTGTATTTGAGATGTAAACATTCATAGTGACCTGACATAGTAGCAAAGTTTATAATTTTCACAGCCTAATTTGGGAGCCATTACTTCACAAACCATGTTATCTGTTTGTGACATTTATATGAGTGCAACAACATTTGTCAAGTTACTATTAATAAGTATGGCCATATCACCAACATGTGCATGTGATCTATGTTCATCCATATGTTTGTTGTTACGTTAAAATACGCACATTCTAGAATCATAACATTATAGCCTCACCTTCCAGTAGTGATGATGCCAAAGAAGAATCAGATGTGGCCACCTCTTCTTCGGTGTTGTGACGCACAGGTGTAACTATATGAATAAACAAAAACATACATTTGACAAGAATACTTTTGTACATGATAGAAGCTTAACTGGAAGTATTTAAGAGGAATTACATGGTTAGGATTGTATGAAGCCTTATTTTAATTATTAACATCAGAATGTGATACATATTCCACGTCACCCAATAATGCACCTAAAGGGGACAAAATGTGTATGTAAGTACATAACATTGGATAAGTAATATAAGTAATGATTCTTTGACATTAATTGCTAAGATACAACATCACAGAAATGGTTCTTGTACAGTTTGTCAATATCCTATATGTTAAAATTTACACAACATTACAAGACATTTTGTAGACTGTCACATTCTATTCAACATTTTTCAAAACAACATGAAATATAGATACATTATTCACCTGCTGGAAAAGATTTGCCATATACGCCTATATCTCTGTCACCAGGCAAACCAGATATTACAACTGGTAACAATTTCTCTCTCAACATCTCCTCCAAAGGGGTTAATATTAGAGGTGATGCCGGTGGTCCACCTCCAGTCCCGGAAGCATGTTTCCGCCCAAATTGAATGGCGTACTTTAAATTTCTTCGGATATCAAACTTTTTTTTTACAATTTTTTAGTGTCCGGACCTGATTTCCACATGCTGATGAATATCCTCCCATAATTGTCGACGAATTGTGGAACTGGTGCTGCCTTTAAATATAATACAATAATGGAGTACAATCAATTATCTGTTTTGGTAAGTTCACAGAAATGCTTGCAATAATGAACACATTGGAAAAATGCAACTTTATCTGACATGTGTGGCACACAAACTAAAACATACATGGGTATACATCAAAATATAGACATAATAGTGAAAATGTTGAATGATAGTCAGAAGATGTAATAATACACCCATCATTGACAATAATGCTTTATCACAGACATGCACAACCCCAGGGTTAAAACGCAGCAAACAGGGCATGTTTTGTTTAACTATATACTTGTGCACAGCTGCCTCAATGAAGGTATCACTCATACTGAGCCACTAATTAAGGCATCTGTGGTGAACTGTTAATATCCGTAAAACATGCCCTTTATGTGGCTAACTACTACATGAGTTGTGCAGGACTGCTGTAGGATTACATAATGTTATTTGTTGTAATGATGCATGAATCTGCCATATTCAAGCAGATTACAATGTGTATTTTTGAGTGTCTTTGCTTTCAGACAATCAGCATAATGAACAACAGAGACAGGACAGGGGATTGACCAAGAACTCACAGGCAACAGTTGACTCCTCCCCTCCATAAATGCAAAATTTGAATAGAACATTATGTTGAATTAGGGGTGTGGTGGGGTGGGGTGGGGTGGTGGTGGGGTGGGGTGGGGTGCCTGGTTCTGATAACTGTTACAACTCCGTTTTGATTTTAATGTGTGTTGTGTGCGTTTCTTATTGTCTGTGTACCACCATTTTGTGTGTGTATAGCGAATGTGTTGTGTTTGTACACAGAGGGAGAGGAAGAGTATGGATATAGAGATATGCAGTGTATGCCTCAATTGATTTTATGTAATGTATGTATAAAAATGGAGAGATTAAAATACATAGACATAACTATACAAAAAGGCATATTTTACATGTCACATTGATACCGCTAGACAACAATAGTAATAAGCTATGTCTACTGTGACATTCATGATAAATAATGCTGTAAAAGTCACTGTACTTTGCATGCGGGCTTAAACTAGTGGAGCAAGGACATTAATAATGAATCTACATTACATAAATTGTGTGATGAAATCAAATATTCAGTTGTAAGACAAACTGATAATGTTCATAAAAATATTATCTTCTCGCATCTATTACACTGGCGACACATTTAATTGCACTGCGGCCAGATCCGCAAGCCGGGAGATTTCCCGGCTTGCTAGTGGCCGCCCCTCGGCGTGCCGCGCGTCATAGACGCGCGGTCACGCGTCTTCGGGAGCGTGCGCCCCCTGCACGCACGTCCAGGGGCTCCCCGAGGGAGCCCTGGTGTCCCGCGATCGCGGGACAGCGGCAGGGGGTTCCGGGGGACCCGGCGGACCCGGCAGCGGGAGGGAGAGCGCCCCGATCGGAGGGCGCTCTTCCGCTGCTTCGGCGCGCGCCCGTCACACTCGGGCGCGCGCCAGGCTACTGCTGCGGCACAGAACGGGCAAATGCTCGAATAAACTGTGCCGCAGCAGTACATGCATTCTATCTTGAAATACATGAACGACATTTACATACATACATTAGCTCCATTACATACTGACATAGATGCCATGTATTACATATGACATACATTACATTCATTAAATCACATGTATTTCAACATATTTGGCCACAATGCCCGTCACAAGGGCTGTATTTTCAGCCGTATTAAATCTTTTATTTCTTTGCACACTTGTTTTTTTCCTCTGAGCACGTGCAGCCTTGGCACGTGGCTGCTGCTGACTTGACCCCCCTTCTTCCAATGGAAGAGAATCCAGGAGAACTGCACCATCAGACACCACACCACCACGATGCACCCCACCACCACGCACCCTCCCACCACCACCACGCACCACACCACCACCACGCACCCCACCACCACCACTCCCCTTACTCACACAAGCACCACTCACCCAAGCATCACTCCCCTTACTCACACGGCTACTCACATGAATGCCACTCACCCTAGCATCACTCCCCTTACTCACATGGCTACTCACACGAGCACCACTCACTCTAGTATCACTCCCCTTACTCACACGGCTACCCGCACGAGCATTACTCAACCTAGCATCACTCCCCTTACTCACACGGCTACTCACATGAGCACCACTCACCCTAGCATCACTCCCCTCTCTCACACAACTACTCACACAAGCAGCACTCACACCAGCATCACTCTCCTGACTCACAGCACTCAACTCAGCATCACCACTCACAGCAACATCACTCTCCTGACTCACATCACTCAGCTCAGCATCACCACTCACCCCAGCATCACTCCTCTGACTCCCACGCCTCCCGTCCATACCTCTAGCACTCACAAGCAACACAAAAAAATTAAACCTCAAGCTCACTAAACACTTTCAAACAGACAATAACAATAAATTGCAAACAAAATATAACAGCACAAAACAAATCAATTAACACGTCTATCAATTTCTCTCACAATGCACAGCTCTGTCCGTCACTCCCTCTCTCTCTCTCCCAACAACACAGAGAAAGAATATAAACAAATGTCACCTTTAAATAGGCCGCTCAATCACACCATTGATTGTTTACTCGCGCGATTCAGAAACAGAACGCCATTGGCGGTGCGTGCACGCCATTTGAACATTCCCGCCAAGCTATTCGCCATCTTGGCAAATGGTGGTGGCGCATTGATTCGCCGCGGATTCGCCCATTCATGCATACAGCGAGTGTAACACTCCAAAAACATGGCTAGTTCCAAAACTGGCTAATGCTTTTTTTTGCTGCTTACTGCATTGACCCCTTAGTTCGATTGCTATGTGGAAATGCATGCCAAACATAAATATTGCTTTCTATGACTTTTAAACTTATCAGTTGTATTTCCTTAAGCAGAGAAATGATTTTAAGCATAATTTAATTCTTCCCATTCTAAATGATCAGTGAGGTTTTACAGCAATGAGTTTCAAGTAGCCAGAGCTCCAGGAGTTAATACGATGATATCCAAATTCTAATTGACAGTATGGAGAAGATTCACTAAGCTCCAATATCAGAAATTGCACCATGATCCATGCTAACTGGCATTCACATCACTAACACTAAGGGCCTCATGCAGTAAGCGTTGATAAGGGAATTATCGCCATTTTATAGCCAAAATTGGGTTTGAGATTCAGTAAGCGCCGATAAGTGCTTGATATCGCCATGTTTCGGAGCCGATTATTTTGTTATGGCCAGTCGGCTGCCGATAAGCCTGTTTTCGCCACTGATCGCCACTTTTTTAAATCGGCTGGATTCAACAAAAAAAAACAGCTTATCGGGGCTGATCGGCACTACGAAATTGAGATGTTATGGCCAATTTCTCCCGCCAACTAAAGTTGGCAGTTTGGAGGGGAGAACGATCGCTAAGGCTGCCGGAACGGCACTTAGAAAAAAAAAATCTTCTGTACATCAATGGAGTCAATGGAGCGGGGACGTATAACAGTATAGTACTGTTTACGTTTCATTGCTCACAATACAAACGTCATTTGCATTACAGTGTGGGGGCATTCCCTGCATTGTGTCACAGCTGACGTGTATTATTTGCATAACATTCTACTTTTACATGTTGTCAGCATTTGCGTGTCACATTACTCATCATGTGATGATGTGCCAAGGGAAAATACTATACTCAACTCTTAAAGGAGAACCTCACATCATATCACACATTTTTATGAACTGAGCGACAATTATTTACATGATGTTACACATGTCACACATGTCACACATACACAGTATATTCATGTTCCTTTACATTACACAATGCTTGTAATGTGTCACGCATCTTTAAACGTTCATGTACATCTAAATTCTCATGTTTACATATACTTTTGGGTCCTCCCTATTTTCATGACGTCACTTATTGGACGCTCAATCACATTGCATGTTTACATTGTAACCGTAGCATTACAAGCACTTCAACCTAACTTATACACACATGTACAGTAATTCAGCATTGGGACACCTTGTAAACTCATTCTATAGCAACTATCCTCCTTACAGAAATGCATGCATATGCACACGACTATTCATTGTTGTCAACATGTCACAATAACATGCCTAATTACACATGTTACACAAAACTTTTCCCACGTCAATCTCAGCCTTTTTGTCTAATTACATGACTGACTGTTGCGTTCACAAGTGTTACATGCATTGCACATTACACTATTTATTTTCAACCAATCTTTGTACAAAGCTTCACGTCACATCATTGGCAAATATCATCATTCCCTGCAGAATACACACAACAAATACTTATAACAACAACTGCACACAGCTTGCCACAGAAGTACTTTATTATGTTAATGTAACACCTTGCATTTTACTATGTCACCTGACATCATCACATACCTATTTAAAGGACGCCCATTACCTGCTCATTCACAGCTACTCATTTCAAAATGTTGAGATTGTTTAGGAGACGGAGGAACATTCTTTTCTATGACATGCTTGATGATCAAGAGAATCATATAGGGCAAGGGAGGGACACACCGAGGGACAGTGACAGGGACAGTCACACGGATACGACAGGGACAGGGAGAGGGACAGGCCGAGGGACAGGTAGAGGGACAGGAGATCAGAGGAGAAGACAGAGGAGACAAGTTGTGCCTCGTCCGCGTCTGTACAGGGAGAGAACCCTGTTAGATGGGATGAGTGAGGAGGAGATTGTAAGTCGCTATCGTTTGAGTTCAGCAGCAATCTTATCTCTTTATCAGGAGATAAGGGGAGATTTAGATTTTTTCACAGCCAGAGGTCGTGCAGTCCCTGGGCTTGTTAAAATGCTGTGCTCATTACATTATCTTGCTTCCGCGACATACCAGACAACTGTGGGCATAGTGGGCGGGGTCTCGCAATCTACATTCTCGCGGGCCTTGACCCAGTTTCTCTATGCACTCAATAGACGCGCTAGGAATTATATTCATTTTCCTACAGAGGCGACAGAGTGGCTGGAAGTCAGGACTGGCTTTTATAATATAGCAGGGATACCATGTGTGCTGGGTGCAATCGATTGCACACATGTTGCTTTGATTGCACCTAGTCAGAGTGAGCATGTGTACCGCAATCGTAAGCACTACCATTCACTCAATGTACAGGTGGTATGTGATGCCACAATGAGGATAATGCATGTGGTACCCAAATTCCCTGGTTCCAGTCACGATTCCTCTATCCTGAGGAACTCTTCAGTCTTCCATGCGTTCGAAGAGGGACATTTTGAACATGGTTGGCTGCTGGGTGAGTACACATTTACATGTTCTAACACAAAACACATTTTTATTTAGGAATGTTGGCATTGTACAATTTGATCACTAATGTCAGCTTATGTGTGCTCCATTCATTATAGGTGACTCAGGATACGGAATTAGGCCGTGGCTCTTGACTCCGGTGCTAAACCCTCAAACTGAAGCAGAGGACAGGTACAATGCAGCCCATATATCTACAAGATCTGTTATAGAGAGGACATTTGGCCTACTCAAGACCAGATTTAGGTGTCTGGACAGAACTGGTGGGGCTCTTCTATACAAGCCTCAAAAAGTGTCTGATATTATCATTGCCTGTTGCATTTTGCACAATGTTGCACTGAGGCACAATGTACAGTCAGACCTAGCTGAGCCTTTGGTAGACGAGCATCCCACCCATGTAGCTGCTGAAAATGAACAAACAGCCAGTGGTGGCCAGACACGCCAGAATCTCATCAATTCATTTTTTTCTTGTAAGTAAAAACATATATGTTCCAAGTTCTACTTTTATAGTTACATTATGTTATCTTAACAATAATGTTTTTTTATATACCCTTCTGGTAGGACACAGATGAATATGGGTTGCACACCTTTCTTTTCTCTGCTGTGTGCACAAAGGGATGTGGCACAATGTTATTGTTGCACAGGTTATATAATCCCTCTTCAATTGTACTTTAGTTGTGTGTATGTGAATACAACTGGGGTAACAAAGCACTAATATTTTAGCATTGTGTTGTTCCTTATGCTAACACAATACACATATTATGCCCATACTCATTCATGCTTCTAGTATGCTTACATACAATGTTATTGGTGCAGTGTAACATGTACATCCATATGATGTGTACACCAGCCTGATTTACATTTTGAATGTGATTAAATATACATGGTGTTGCACATTTAACACCAAATACACACTTTGCTGTGTTGTTTACGGTACTGAAGATGGCATGTCAATGTTTGCAATTTATATATTGTTCCTTTGCATTATAGGTATATCTCCAGTATGACTGATCATGGTATGTATATTTGCTGACATCTCTCATAAGATGTGCCTACCTCAATCTTCCTATAATTATTTGAAGTCAAAACCCAACATATTGGTTTAAACACAAATGTAACATATATGTACTTTCTGTATCATGTATATGCATTTAGCTACTCTTGAGCTTTCATGTGCATTGTATTAGAAAATAATTACTCCCATTTCATCACATTTTATGTATGTTTCCTTATAAATTCCATTAATGTAATATAGAGGTGTTTGGAGACAAGGGGATAACTGTACTTATTTGTTTACTTACGGGAGCTCATTCATCACGGATGAAATTGACTGATCATAACACTCCATGCATGAATGCCTGTAATCACAACAATGCGTACTACATCTTATATTTAGCAATGTAGGTGTTTTTTAATGCTAGGAATTAATAGTCAACATTAATTTAAATTTGTGACATGTGTATGTATAAGTCACACGTGTGTGGATGTGTCCTACATGTACCAAGTGTAAAATTGTTAACAGAAAACACAATTTTGTCGCAAATGTTACTGTCATTTAGCATTTCTAATTTACCAATATGACAATGTTGGTAATATTTTTGCAATATAAATCACGTCACTTCATCATTATCATGATGATAATTATCAAGTATTCTCACAATTGTAACGTCAATCACGTGCACAGTAGCATAGACACACTTTTTAAGACAACTGTTTGTGTCTGTATCAATTTGTGTAGGATCCATGTATAACACCGACAAATGATAACACCAGCTTTATTATGGTAGCTTATATCATCATATTGACTATACTATGTATTTTTAGAACGTTTAATAAACACAGTAAACTATAGTTAGTTAGGTTAATGAAATATACACAGAAACGTACTTCATTACATGATGTTGATGTCATATTCAGAACATCATGCATTGTAGGGGACCACAACATCTGGCCAATAACATTATTTGCTACAGTCCCAAACCATTTTATCAACATACCCATGTAACAAGAGATTTTTAACAAGAAATGGCTAGTTGGTTGTAAGTGTCCTTTACATTGGGAGAAGGAGTGGCTCAGTGAGTAAAGACACACACTGGCACTGAGAGTTTGAAGCAGGGGAGTCTGGTTCAATTCCCGGTGTTGGCTCCTTGTGACCTTGGGCAAGTCACTTTATCTCCCTGTGCCTCAGGCGCCAAAAAATAAATTGTAAGTTCCACGGGCCAGGGACCTCAGCCTGAAAAATCTGTCTGTAAAGCGCTGTGTACAACTAGCAGCGCTATACATGAACATGCTCATATTATAATTATTATTATTATTCTTATTATTATTGTTACATAGTTTCGACAGTCATACGTTCCATTACACAATAGAATACACAAATGTGTTAGCAGAGTGGGAATGGTTGTTATATATAAAACACACCATGCCATAAAATGATAGTAGTCATTAAAGAACACTCAATAAAAATTCATGAGGCACTATTTTGCAACATCATTATGTTAATTAAGTGCTTATGCAATATAGGCATAAGGGTATCACATTTTTAATTGTTTGTTAATAAGCGCTGCAAGCAATATAAAATTAGTTCCATATGTAGTATAGTAGTCGGTGGCTCCTCCTCACAATCATCTCATATAAAGGTAGACTCTTCTGAAATCATACATTGATCCGATTGTATCTTCCCCGATATCTCTGAAATACAGCAAACACATAATGGTCAAATATGGCACCTTACTATATATGTATCCGTGACAACGCGTTACACAGCTCTATATGATTGTGTACATACACACGTCACTCACTTATATGTTAGAACTACAAGTGTACATCAGTATGTAATGTTTCTTTAAATTTGTAGCAGGCATAACTATGTATATGATGTGAACGTTGCCTGTATACTGAAAAATGTGCGCGCACATCTTAGTGTGCGCACGCACTTCACGCTTGGCTGCACTAACTGTTAGCGCATGCGCAAAACAAAGCGTACGTTGTGCGTTCAATACATCTTGAAAATACCATTAAACATAAAATCTTTATTTCAAATACAATGAATACGAAACTACATTCGTTCTAAACGAGTACATCTGTATTCTTTTTAAACAGACGTGTTTGGACAGAAAGGACGGCCGATAACACAATGCGCAAATGCAATACGTGTGACGTCATGTTAAACCAGCGTGAAACGCACGCTAACACTCCTCCCACTCAATTAACATTCGGCTAACGCCCAGTTGACGCCTACAAACACTGAGCCGCACACATGACACACTGCAGTTACCGTTACTATAACAAAACATGACAGCCAATAGGCTTTGAGGCGCGCACGTCGCTTGGGGGCGGGACTTACATCCGTAATCCTTTTTAAGGACACCTTGGGCCATGACAAGGGTCCCACGTCATACGTGGTGGACCCGCTTTTAAATGTTGTAGATGTAGCATGATAACAAAACAGGTATGTGTTAGAGCTATGGTAAAATGTTGCTAATATGTTTAAAGGGATAGGAAAGTACGTATATTTATTCCGTCAGCAATGTGTACTACTCTTTCAGGTTCTACTATATTGTATTCGGAAACAATTTCTTTGTGATCACTACATGTTATGCAGTCTGCAATGTTACGCTGTATCCACGCATTGAAAGGGAAAATGGTGGTTACAAAAAAAAAAAAAACATTTAAACGCAGAGTCAACTCATAACGGTTGTTATATTTACCATTCTTCTAGAATAAACTCTTCGTCTGGCTGCAACTGGTCGCTCCAGAAATGCAAGGCTTTTTCATCCACGCTTGACCCACCCGCTGAATCCAGTATGACACACATCTCCTCCATGAAGCGCTCATAGGAATCGCCACTGCTTTCTTCAAACAATTGGTCGGGAGGTAGGTTCATTTCTTCGGGTTCCCATTCCAATGCATTTTCAGCTGAAAGGCTTGGTACATAATCATAGTAGTTTTGTTATTGTACAATGTGGGTTTCAGGAATGGAGGGTGCAGATATTGCAGCAGGTATCGATTCACACGGAACAGTAGTAGCGGATCCATTACTATTGGCATTAGGAATAAATATGCCTTTAACCACAATATATGTGCCCTCTTTCACGGTGAAATGTTTTTCTTTTGCAATCTTCCAGAAACCATAGTTGTCTTCTAGCTTATCCTGCACACGTTCAAAAAAGTCATTAGTTGATAAAGTGAATCTTATTGATGAATTAAAATTGCGCGCATGCCGACGGTCTTGGTAATAAGGATATTTTGCTCGAATCAAATCATAGATTTGGCGTGTGCTCGCTTGGTGTCCGCTTGTTCTCAAAATAGCTTCTGACACCATGTATTTATAGCCTAAATTCGGATTCATATTTTTCACGAATTCTTCAGCCATTGCAAATTAGCGAAAAAGATGTGTGCAGGTATCTGTTCTTTGCTCATCAAAATGAAACTGCTCAATGGCTAACAAATTGCTGTGTTTCCTTTTCAAGGTCAAGAAAACTATAAACTGTAACTCCTTATTTCAAACGCCAATTGGATTTGTAGTTTTAATTGCTTGAAAATTTGTGGTTTGTGATAGCCGCATGTGGGACAAACATGTATCCTTTTTTTATCTCGTTTCTGAAAACATTCCTACACTTTTAATTCAGTAACATAGAGTTTTCTTGAAAAATAACAAAGAGCACTGTGTGAAAATAGTGCTTAGACAGCCATATCAGTAAATACACACACCTGCAAAATGAAAGGTTTTTTTCCCACATACACACAGAAATGTATTTGAAAGTCTGGTTAACTCCCTGTCTGCATGAGTTTAAATACGTGTGTCTCTATATATATATATAAATATATCTCTCTCATAAATATATATATATAAAGTGTATATTGTACTATATGTATATTGTGTGTATGTGTATGTATATATATATGTATATATATATGTATATATATATATATATATATATATATATATATATATATATATACAGCTAAATCCCGTTATAATGCGGGTCTCGGGGTCCTCCCCGAGACCACCGCGTTACTAACGGGGTCGCGAGAAAAAAAAATGGCCGCCGCGCTTTAGCGCATATTCATCCCGCGGGACAGGAGATGGGAGCGGGCATGTCCCTCCGCTCCCCGCTTCCCCCTGTCACCGCGGGACAGGCCGCGGGGCAGGAGATGGGAGCGGGGATGTCCCTCCTGTCCCCGCTTCCCCCTGTCACCGCGGGACAGGCCGCGGGGCAGGAGATGGGAGCGGGGATGTCCCTCCTGTCCCCGCTTCCCCCTGTCACCGCGGGAACTGGCAGGCAACATCCACTCCTCACGAGCCGCACGGCGCATGCGCATGCGCACGGCGAACGTGAGGGGTGCCTGCATAAGTGTGCTGCTTTTGGAGACAGGTAAGCAGTCTCCGGAAGACCGCTAACCCCCCCCCCGCCGCAGCACAGGGCCCTCGCGTGTGTGTAAGTGTCTGTGAGTGTGTGTAAGTGTCTGAGTGTGTGTGTAAGTAAGTGTAAGAGCCGGAGCGGGAGGTGGGATGTTTGACAGGGAGGGGGGGTGTGGCTTGAGCGGAGGGACCCGCTACTCTCCCCCCCCTCCCTCCACGGACTGCAGGAGGGAGCTGCTACTCTCCCCCCCCCCCTCCCTACACGGACTGCAGGAGGGAGCTGCTACTCTCCCCCCCCTCCCCGGACTGCAGGAGGGACCAGGTATGTATAACTTAAGCATGGTAAAAAGGCCTCGCTTTAATATGCTAACACTATGTGCAACGTGTGGGGTATTTAACAACAAATGACAATCTTGCTGACATGTAATCTATCTTTGGTACAGAAATCTGCCTAGCCTCATTGCCAAGATGATCATCTTCATCTTTTGGTAACACAAGTGCTGTTCATTTCTATGGGTCCCTCCCTCCACTGGCTGCAGGAGGGACCCGCTACTCTCCCCCCCCCTCCCTCCACGGACTCGGGCTGGAGCACTCATACATACACACATACACACACACACACACACACAGGCACTCACGCACTCATACACACACACGCGCGCACACACATGCAGGCACTCACGCACTCACACACACACACAGACAGGCACTCGCACTCACACACACAGACCACTAACCCCCCCCCGCCGCAGTACAGGGCCCGCCGTAGCCGCAGCGCAGCGCAGGGCCCCGCCACCCCCCCAACCCCCACAGCACAATGACTTCCCACCCCCTTAACTTTGTGAAACAAAAGTCACAAGACAGGCAAAATACATCTGTTAAAGTGCAGTTGTCTGTTTATTTCTATATAATAATTGTGTGCAGTGTGCAGTGTGTGTGCAGTGTGTCAGTGTGTGCAGTGTGTGCAGTGTGAGCAATGAGCAGTGTGTGTGCAGTGTGCAGTGTGTGTGCAGTGTGTGTGCAGTGTGTCAGTGTGTGCAGTGTGAGCAATGAGCAGTGTGTGTGCAGTGTGCAGTGTGTGTGCAGTGTGTCAGTGTGTGCAGTGTCAGCAATGAGCAGTGTGTGTGCAGTGTGTGTGCAGTGTGCAGTGTGTGTGCAGTGTGTCCAATGAGCAGTGTGTGTGCAGTGTGCAGTGTGTGTGCAGTGTGTCCAATGAGCAGTGTGTGTGCAGTGTGTGTGCAGTGTGTCAGTGTGTGCAGTGTGAGCAATGAGCAGTGTGTGTGCAGTGTGTGTGCAGTGTGTGTGCAGTGTGTCAGTGTGTGCAGTGTGTGTGCAGTGTGTGTGCAGTGTGAGCAATGAGCAGTGTGTGTGCAGTGTGCAGCGTGTGTGCAGTGTGTCAGTGTGTGCAGTGTGAGCAATGAGCAGTGTTTGTGCAGTGTGCAGTGTGTGTGCAGTGTGCAGTGTGTGTGCAGTGTGTCAGTGTGAGCAATGAGCAGTGTGTGTGCAGTGTGCAGTGTGTGTGCAGTGTGGCAGTGTGAGCAATGAGCAGTGTGTGTGCAGTGAGTGTGTGCAGTGTGCAAAAAAAAATGTAAAAAATAAAAAAATTTAAATTTTTTTTTTTTTAAAAACGGGAGCCACGGGAAAACCGCGTTATAACCGAATCGCGGTATAACGAGGCGCGTTATAACGGGGTTTAGCTGTATATAAACAAAAAATTTTTTTATTTTTTATATTGCAGGAGTACACACAACATATTGATGGCAGTAAGTAGGCCTTGTATGAAATCTATTTAAATGGTGATAAACATGAGTGAATTAAGTAATAAACATTTGTTTGCGCACAATGTTAGAGGCTCACACTTAGTATAGTTCTCAAACATTAGGCCTGTATTATTTAAATACTGTGTTTTCACAAGGAAGCATGAAGTGTATGTTTTTTGTAAATACATCTATACCAGTTTAGATAGTACTATATATACATACACACACACACACACACACACACACACACACACACACACACACACACACACACACACACACACACACACACACACACACACACACACACACACACACACACACACACACACACACACACACACACACAGTGTGTGTGTGTGTGCATATATGCATACATACTACATATATATTAGTATAAATTCAGAGATGTTCTTGAAACAAGAACACATAAATGATTAAAGGACAACATTACAATGGCCAGCAAAGGTAAGTAATATTTAACACAAAATCCTGCTGTACACGTACAAGAAAGATGTTTGCAGTTAAATAGGTGCTTTTATAATTGCATGTGAATAATATGCACATGCAATGATTACATCAATTAACACACCCAAATGCAATGTTTTGCTGCAAAGTCAATGGCAGCTTCTCTAAACTTAGCAACTGGCTCCTGGTGGACCATTACTGAACAGACGATAAAAACATAAATATTTATAACACTATTCATTAATTAGGAGTGTTTACATTTCCAAAACTTCACGTGTACAAGAACATATTTGAAAGTTTGGAAACAACACAGTCTTCAGCATACATACAATATTAATTAGATAATCTGAAGTCAACAAAACAAGGCCAAAGACATATTTTGTGAATTATAAAATTTATTTTTTTTGTTCCTTTTGAGAGCGAGTAACAGGCCTGCTTGTTGTCTCTTGAATTTTCCTTTTTCGTTTGCCACCAACTTTAGCCACAACAGAGCCACTTTGAGTGGCCTCTGGCACTTCACGGGCAGGGCTTGTGGCCAGTGACTCACCTAAAGGGCTTTTGGGCAGTGACTCACCTACAGGGCTTTTGGGCAGTGACTCACCTACAGGGCTTTTGGGCAGTGATTCACCTACAGGGCTTTTGGGCAGTGATTCACCTACAGGGCTTTTGGGCAGTGATTCACTTACAGGGCTTTTGGGCAGTGATTCACCTACAGGGCTTTTGGGCAGTGATTCACCTACAGGGCTTTTGGGCAGTGATTCACCTACAGGGCTTTTGGGCAGTGATTCACTTACAGGGCTTTTGGGCAGTGATTCACCTACAGGGCTTGTGGCCAGTGACTCACCGACAGGGCTTGTGCCCACTGACACATGTGAGCAAGTTGGTAGACACTGCACAAGTGATGGTTGGTCTGTTTCATGTGTGTCTTGTTTTGTTTTTGTCGCCTCCTTTGTAGGTGTCAGCTGCTGATTTTGTACAGATGGCAGCGGTAGGATGTCGTCAGGAACCTGCACAGCAATGTCTGCTACTTGACCGGTAACATTCGGGCCTGGTGAATGAAGATCAGATGAATGTGGTGAAAACTGCCCAGCATGTAAGGATCCTGCCTGTGACGTGTTGATGTTGAATTGTGGTACATTAGTCATTCTCAAGTAATTAGCTTGTGTTTGCTGAACAACTAATGCTTCGAATGAGGTGTTGATTTTTTGCAACTGTTTAGGCACTTCAATGAAGACTCTGTGGAGATGTGCCAATTGTGAAACTGTTTCTTCCTGCAGTGCAATCATCCTTTCCAGCACTGTCATCAGGTCAGAATGGCGACGATTTTCTGCTTCCACAATTTTTCCCTCAGAAGCTACAATTGCATCGTATGTGGTATTTGCTGGACGATTTGGCGGTAAAACAGTTTCAATTGGAACCTCTTCATGGTCACTTGCTTGTATTTGTGTGTCTATGGCGGCGGCGGCATCATCATTATCATCATCATCATAATCCTCTTCATCATGTTCTACAAATAAATGTACACATTATTAAATGGCATGTTAATCTCTGCTGTGTTACTATGTAATTCTACTGTGTCATAAGTAACAACTAACATGTTTCCATACGTTTTATAACCTCACATTAAAAACTACCTTGACTTAAGAATAATGTTTGGACTCAGTATGAAATATGAGTGAATGAAAACTTGCTGTAAACTCACAACTCCTACATGATAGTTAACATCACTAACACAATACATGTTGCCTTACACTTCATTTTCACTGACACTAAGTAATCCTATTTAAAGAAGATGTGCAAAACAAATAATGAACATGACAACATAATATATAGAAGAGCACATATTATATGGCCACCAACTGATACACTCACCTTCTAGGTGTGTTTAGCTGGCTGACCCAGGTGAAGACACTTGTTCCGTCTCAGGTGACACATGTCCTTCAGGGGCAACTATATATAACAATAACATAAGTTTTACATTTACATGTGTAAATATTGAACAAACAGTTATTGTATGTTCTGTATTTATGAGTAAGTAACAGCATCAGTTCCTTAACCCAAAATGTGTGTGTGAAAGTGAACATAAATAGTTGTAATAACAATGTACATGCCTGTGTACTTAGAACTTTTGAGTTCCCTAACATAAAACATACTATGTTTCTGCAGTAATGCGTGAGGATAAATAGATAAAATTTGTACATAAAAATCATATGTTGTGTAGTGATATCAGTATCATAATGTACATAACTATCATGAGATGACCATTCACAATGGTTATCATGAAGGTGGTCATATTGCAAAAAGTGTTGTTTTTGGTAGAGGATATGTGTGGTACATTAATATAAGATGTGGCACACCTGAATGTGGCTGTGACTCAACAAGACAACACATGCAGTGTGTGATAATGTGTCGTTGATAGTAGTAGTTCAACTATAGATATGAGTGAACTAATGTGTGACGTACGCTTTGATAAGTAATGAGTTGTTGGGGCATTTAGTAGCTAAAGTTAAGCTTTCAAATGAGTGTGATTAACTTCAGTTGTGCTAGTCAGGTTGTAAGAACGGTATTCCCTTCCCCAAAAAGCCTAATCAGCCACACCTTTCAATTACTTGAAACAGGTGAAAATGGTGTGAACTATGTTGACCCTAAAATGAGGCTGTAATTAGTGTGTGTGCTGAACCCCACCCCCTCTGTTGAAGTGTATGCTGTGATGAGATATTAATTGCAGCTGCTTTAACACAATGGTAGATGAGCTAAATAGTCGTGTGCAGTTTTTAAGTTATGAAAACAATGACATAACATATGATACGTGTGCCTCATTATGCTGTCTGTATATGACTTAAAGCAAAAATGGACCTTTTCATTAACAACTATAGATGTGTTAGTGCAAGTGATGTTTGTAGGCCGTTGCATGCAATATATTTGATGTATGCTTAAAATAGGCAGTAATGTCATGTTTGTCGAAGTAAAATAAATAAAATACACAATAATATTATACATATTTATGTTCTGTACCTGTAGCTAGTAATAATTTCTCATTAACATGTGTTACACATGTGTACTACCCTGTTGTTCCCCATCTTCGCCCACCATCAATTGCTTCCACTGCAGCAATGCATTTTGGGAATTCACATGTAAATGAGCACGCAATGGCACGTGCTATATTAGTTACTGCTTTTAGTAGGACTACAACATATATGTCTATTTTGAGATATATATATATACAGAATCAGACATATACATATATAGATGCAGGTATGCTTATATTGTGAAGACAGTATAAAAAGCAGTGTAAATATGCAAAATAACTGTAAGCAACGACACGCCTAGTACAGTAATATTTCTCACCTGGTGGAAATTGTGAGGGATAAATTCCAATATCCCGGTCACCAGGTAAGCCTTCCACGACGACGGGAAGTAATTTTGCCCGAAGCAGCTCCTCCAATGGACTTAATATGAGACGTTGTGGTGTCGGCCCACCTCCAGTGCCAGTAGCATGCACGCGTTGGTGTTGTATTTTCTTTTTCAATTTGGACCTAATATCATCAAATCTCTTGTGACAATTCCGCTTGTCCCTCACATGATTCCCACACGCATTGACACCAATGACTATTGTGTCCCACATTTCTTTTCTGCTTGCTGAACTTGTCCGCCCTTGAAAAACATATAAAATATATGAGGTAAATTAATAATAATAGAAGCACCAGTTTCCTACACTGCTAGCTGTTCCAAGAGATAGCAAACATGCTGTTTTAGGTGTAATATGTGAAGCACATGAGCATTCACTACTAAACCTATACATGTAAGCAAGGTTGCATTCATATTGTATGCAGTTATGGCAAATTGACCGCCTGTGTTTAGTTGTCCTTGTAAGGCATGATAAAAAGCTGTGTTTCCAGACTAATTAACATAGAAAGATATTCTGAACCCATATTTGCATATAAACAAAACTCAGATGACCTAGGATCACATGTATTTGAATAATAAATGTAAAGGTACACTTACCTAGTAAATGTCCATATATACTGTCATAGTGCTCCAGAATGCCAGTGACAAGAGCTGTATTTTCCTGGTCATTGAAGCGAGGATTACGTGGCTTCTCCACACGTTTCTTCCGAGCAGGTTTAGGGTCAGAGCTTGGCTGGTGCTGACTGGACTCTCCTTCTTCCAATGGAAGAGACTCCAAAAGCTGCCCACCAGCAAGCACGCCACCACCAGACACCCCATCAGCAACTGCGCCACCAGCAGCACTCACAGCACCAGCACTCCCACTCCTAGCACCAGCACTCCCACTCCTAGCACCAGCACTCCCACTCCTAGCACCAGCACTCCCACTCCCAGCAACAGCACTCCCACTCCCAGCAACAGCACTCCCACTCCCAGCAACAGCACTCCCAATCCCAGCAACAGCACTCCCACTCCCAGCAACAGCACTCCCACTCCCAGCAACACCACTCGGTGCACCAGCAACATCACTCCCCTGAACAGTACGTTCACTCCGACGCGTACTCCCACGAGTAGCACTCCCACTCCCACCAGCATCACTCTTCCCACGCTTTGCGGGCATACTTCCAGCACTCACAAAAAACAGACAATAAATGTACAGCCAATCACACGAAACACTTCCACATATAAAACAAGACAAAGATGTAAACAAAACAACAATGGACAAAGCTCACCCAATACACAACAAGTCTCTCAGTCAATATGCAAATCTTCAATCAGCCAGCTCTGTGCGTCTCTCTCTCTCTCACTCCCAACAACACAGAGAATGATTAGCAGTACACGTTGCCTTTAAATATGGCGCGCAATCAAATACATGCTTGTTTCGCCTGATTCAGCAAGATTTGTGATTGGGCAACCTAACAGCACCCCGCCACGCACGCCGATACACCTGTGTGTGATCGGCTAATCATCGTGAGAGTGGGCGGATTTGTTTTCGGGTTGATTTTGAATGTATTCGGCACTTACTGCATACGGAGAGGAAAAATCGCCAATAACATGACTAATCGGTAAGATTGCCGATTTCACATAATCGACGCTTACTGCATGAGGCCCTAAATGCAGCATTTTATAGCCATTATCTGAGGTTAGTGAATCCTGGTCCATGCGTCTATAAAGCCAAAATAATAGAACTTGTCAAGCATGTAAGCAAGAGTCAAAAAATGGAGATAATATCACACATGGCAAAACATAATGATCACTTCTTATTACCGCAATTTTCTGACCCAAGTCATCAAAACTGTCAACAAAAATCACAAAATATAACCGTTAAAAATAATCCAAGGATGTCACCTTAAAGAGAGGGAATCACATATACATCAAATTTTCCGATTCATGTATTCTGCAATGGCTCAGACCCCTATAAAAAGGCCTGCACTCTCACATAGGTGAAGAATACAGATGGAAAAAAAAATAAGATGGCTTTTAAGAAGAAGAAAAAAAAAAAAAAAAAGGATACTCAAAGAAAATTTTTCAAGTTACAGACGATCGAGGAAATCAGCCTGATATTATTTTTTATGGTTAGTTTTTGTTTTTTCTTCATGTTATTTGGCCTTAGTTAATTTTTTTATGGCTTTTATTTGTGTTTTTTGTTTAGGCCATTTGGCCTTGGATTATTTTTTTATGGGTTTTTTTGGTAACCATTGGGCCTTGGATGGCTTTTTATGGCCTTTTTTGGTTGGGCATCAGCCCTTTATTAAAATGATTCAGGGGGGCTTCTGCCCTGAATATGAGGATGGAGTTCTTCCAGGGTGGGGTAAGTAACACCATTTTTATTACGTCACGTTTGATTGCCAATGAGAGGGCCTAGATTGTCACTTACTAGTATACTATCAATGGAATACATGTATTTTATTTGTTTTTCTGAATTGTCAAAAGCATTAGTCTAGAGAGCAGGGGTGGGAGGGTTCAGTTTATTGGGAGGGTAGGGAGTGGGGTGATGGGGGTAGTGACCTCAGGGAGAGTGGTTAGGCCCCAGGGTGGCGGAAGGGATTAACCCCTTGTTTGCCTTTGCAGTTAGTAAAACATGGCAGTGCTTTACTAGTTACTAAGGTAGCCAAGTGTGGTAGTTAGTGTAGTTTAATATTCTTATTATTATAACATTACCTAGTCATGGAAACTAGCTTATTAGCTGACCACTTGACTTGAAATGTGTGTGTGTGTGTGTGTGTGTTTGTGTATACATACACACACACACATTGGCAGGATGGCTAGACACGGTATGAAACTTTAACTATAGTTGTATTATTATCCACCAGCCCAATAACCATAAGGGTACTGTCGCTTTAAGGCAAAATACAATGTGAAATAAATTCCTATTCCTACTAACTCAACTTCTTCAGCCCTATCTACTGGGCAGTCAGCTAATCTTGTTATCCGCCTCCAAAACAAGTGCTCCACAACCAAAGTACAATAAGAAAGAAAGTCTATTATTTGAATTGCAGCAGCAGACAGTCTTTTAACATTGCAGTCCTAAAGTCTTATTTATGGCTTATCTATTTTGTAGGTGATTCCTATCCCAGGGTCTCTGTGTCTCTCCTTCAGTCCTTCAGGAATGCCGGTTCTGGGGAGCAGGCTGTCCAGTCCGTGGTGATCTTTTATCCTGGGTTGGAGTCCCAGCTGGTGAGAAGCTTCTCTACCCTCCTGGGGAAAAGCTAACTCCCTTTGTGCAGCCTACTTCCTGCCTTTTAAACCTTCAGTCTCTCAGGAGTCCTTCCTGCTTAATTAGCTGTAGGTGCAGCAAGCTCACAGAGAGAAACTTAACCTTGTGCATACTGGAACCTATCCACTCTGCTAGCGCTTTAGTCCATAAGGACTGTGACTCTGTCACAATATATATCCAGAAAAACAAATCAGAGATGTGCATGCTCCAAAAGTAGGCAGTTCACAAAATAGGGGGAAATTTATTGAACAACAAAAACAATGTTCACTCACAAAAATTGGGAGACAAACAATGAAAAAAAGGGCATAAAAAAAAACAAATAACAGAGTGGTTGTATGCGGACCAGGACAGTCTCATGTGTAGGCACACCATAGATGTAAATGTAAATATTCCAATCAGATGGTATAGATAAAGAATATACTATACAAAGTCACTAAAGATGTAAAAACAGCAAACCAGGCAGTGTCAAATATCTGGAAGAACTTCAAAGTTGGTGGACAAACTGTATTATGTATCCTGTCCTAATTCGACAAACAGGTGTTTGTGTGGACCTGGATGTTAAGAAATCAACCACTATATGGACAAATGGAAAACTGCTCTTGGATATAGCAGAATACACACAATAGTGAAATAAGACCTGGTTCTTGTGTCCCTTGGTGTCTCAAGTTGCAGACCGATCTGTCTCCACTCTAGATACTTACTGTAAGTCAACAGATTGGGAGCTGCAACTGGAACCTTCAAACTTGGCATAATGCTGTGTGGTCCTGGTACCGTCACTGGCAGGGGCCCTCATTCTCTCCCGTCTTGATTACTGTAACCTCCTGCTGTCCGGCCTTCCTGCCTCTCACCTGTCTCCCCTACAATCTATCCTAAACGCTGCTGCCAGAATCACTCTACTCTTTCTGAGATCTGTCTCAGCATCTCCCCTCATGAAATCCCTCTCATGGCTTCCGATCAAATCCCGCATCTCACACTCCATTCTTCTCCTCACTTTTAAAGCTTTACACTCTTCAGCCCCTCCTTACATCTCAGCCCTAATTTCTCGTTATGCACCATCCAGACTCTTGCGTTCTTCTCAAGGATATCTTCTTTCTACCCCCTTGGTATCTAAAGCCCTCTCCCGCCTTAAACCTTTTTCACTGACTGCCCCACACCCCTGGAATGCCCTTCCCCTCAGTACCCGACTAGCACCCTCTCTATCCACCTTTAAGACCCAACTTAAGACACACTTGCTTAAAGAAGCATATGAATAGCACTGTGGATATTCTGAACACATGATACATAAAGCTTGGCCCCCTGCAGACGCACTTACCAGAACTCCCTCCTACAGTCTCTGTACGTTCTCCCTACATACCAATTAAACTGTAAGCTCCTCGGGGCAGGGACTCCTCTTCCTTAATGTCTAAAGCACTTATTCCCATGATCTGATATTTATATTATCTGTTATTTATTTGATTACCACGTGTATTACTGCTGTGAAGCGCTATGTACATTAATGGCGCTATATAAATAAAGACATACTATACAATACAATACAATAGAGTCTCCAATAGGTCAGAAACTCCCAATGAGTTTTGTTTCTGAAGTACGGATTGCGTAACGAAAAGCTTTTGGACTTTTATACCTATTTGAGATTCTGTAGTCCCTGCAAGCTGCATTTATTATTAGTATTGATATTACTGTGAAAAGTAATCCCAAGAATAATTATTAAGCTTCCAGAAAACTTTACTTGTAACTGACAATTTTTGACAAGGATAGTCAGGGATAATTTATCCAGTGCTGTACTGCAGCATTATTTTCTAGCATAATTCTCTATTTGTATACCATTGGAGGGTGATGAAGGGCACTGCATTAATGCTTAGTTACACTAATAAAAAATCCCTCTAATGTAAAAAAAAGTATACCTTGTTATTGTCATGATTTCCTCCCACTGTACTTCTCGTAGACCAGTACGGGCACGCAGAGGAGTCAAGATCAGGCCCAGAACTGGTAAGTACTAGAACAGTCCATGAGGCCAGCTGTCATCCTAGTTTTGGTATAAAACCCCACCCAGTCTGTTAGTTCTTGGCTTGTCAAACTTTCTGTTTACAGGTCAGGATTCAGGTTATTCTTTTTCCCTAGCATTGATACTTTCCCTGTTCCTTTTTATCAAGTTTCCAGTTCTACTGAGATTCAGGTACCATTTTGTTTTTGTCTTTTATTCCCTTTCCACTATTTGACCTCAGTTTATTTAATAGTCCCATGCCACATTGCTATTTGCATGTAGCACTGCAGTTTCTTGCAGTTTACTTTAATCCAATTTACTCCCTTTGCATCTCTAGTCCCACTGCTTTTTGTCTGTCCCCTAGCTTTTTGGTGTAGCTCTGCAGATTTTGCAGACTCCATTTTGTTTTCACTTACTTACTATTTTTGTGTTACATTAAATTCTATCATTGGAGGGTTGCTCCAGACTGCTTCTACTTCCCACAAGTTTATTCCATTGATGCCTCCTGGTCCTCAAGTAGCCAGTGGGATACCAACCACTCCACATTATTTTCCCCATGCTATTCCTTTAGCATCATCAGAATGGTATTGTGGGGATCCCCAGAAATATCAGATATTTTTAACCCAATTTCAAATTCATTTTTTAGGCAGGGCTACAGTGTGCCTTTTCTACATCCCCAATCTATGGTAGCATTTCTTATATCTTATTTTGGGTTGTACGTGGCCACGTGCTATCCTGTTAGTGAATTTAAACAGCCATCTGCTATAGAATCTATAGCAGTTTAAAGCAGAATTTCAGTCATATTTCATAGACGATCTATCATCTCATCAGCAGATAACACATTTCTGGAGCTTTGGCAGGGCAATGAAGAAATGTTGGCATATCTTACCCAGTTCATTAGTCTAGTGCTAGAGTCCACTTGGCCTGAACATAAAAAGGCTTCCTTGTTTTATGGAGGTCTCAAAAATTAGATTAAAGATATTTTGGCCCAGGTTGTTCCAAGACCCACTACCTACTCAAGGTTAGGGAATTTAGTTCTTAAATTGGAACACTGTTTAAAAGAACGTAAGGGAGAAAGATGGAGGAAGAACTCCAGAACTATTTATGAATGCCTAGATTCAGTCTGAAATGAAAACAAGCTTGCTCATTAAAGAGAACCTTCACCTTAACACATGCAAATAGTGGAAACCCGGGGATTCCTTTCTAAGGAGGAAAGGGAAAGAAGGCAAAAGCAAGATATATGTTTGTATTGTGGGAAGCTAGGGCATTTTGTGCAGAAATGTCCCAGGAAACCCCAAAACTTACACCAGATCTTTAAGAAGCCATAAATGTCACTTTGTTCTTCCAATACGCTACAGGCAGCCGTGGCACACTTGAACCTTCCAGCCATTATATATAAAGACCCTGACACCATTGATGTTTCCGTTCTCATCGATTCTGGAGTGACTGGGAATTTGTTTTACTTATCCTTCACTAAAATTTTGGGGATACCAAGGTATCGCAAGATACTGGAAGAAATGGTCAGAGTAGTTGATAGGTCAATCATTATCTCAGATCCTCTGAAGTGGCATACTCTTCCATTGAAAATTACTTGCAGCAATGGACATTCAGAAATCCTACAGTTTCATCTCATTAATGCGCCACACTTCCATGTTAATCTAGGAATGCCCTGGTTGACGGAACATAACCTAGCGTTTGACAGGGAGGCACGTTCTGTGAAGTTGTCGTCCACGTTTTGCAGAGATAAGTGTTTTGCGAAAGCACCCTAGAAAAAAAGATGAATCAGTCTGTCTATCTTTGTTCTGGAGTTTCAGAGATCCACTGTACACATCTTCGATGACATTGCCATAATTAAAGCAAGGATTTAAAGGCGATTTTGTTCAAATAAAAGCCAAATTCCTTGACCCCTCCTTGCTCTTTTGATTGTCAAATTGATGTTGAACGTGGCAATAATATCTATGGCAGCAGAATTTATGCACAGAAGGCGAACTCGTGCATGAGTCACATTGAATGGTGAGTCCAAAGAAAGCAATATGGAAGGGCAATACATCGGGGAGCTTGGTAATTCAGGACATTTTGATGTATCTGAAGACAAAATAGATGCAGACGAAGAGGATGGAAATAGTGATTCTTCAGATAGTGAGCCAAGATCTTTTAATCTGCACAGTTTCATCTCAGCACAACTAAGATGAAAACATTGACGTGAAGGAACAGAAGCCTATAATGCCTTGTGTGATATCTGAGTCTGGAAAATTGAAGAACATAGGATAACATGTAACATCCCCCTTGGATGGTTTTGGTGACAGTTACTCTGATTTCCCAGTGGGCTTTGATGTAGACATACTGTAAATGATGTTGGTAAAAATCATTCCTATATGTAAGAGACATGTGCAGAGGGACAACCAGGGAGACAGATTTGAGGAATTAAATCATGGATTTATTCAGCCTGTCACTTTAAACAATTCAGGAAATAACAAATAAATAAATAAATAGCCTATCCCTGTGTAAGGGCTAACTCACTTCCACAGTCCCTATCTGCAAGGCTTGGAGGAAAAACCTCTTACCATCCTATAACCCCAAAGACCAAAGAGGTACTGTACATGTAAGCAAGGGCTCTTTACACTGGCGACACACTTTATTCGAGCTCGGCTAGTCCCACGAATTCGGGTATACCCGGGTGTATTGAGGTTTGTGACTGTTTTCTGCCCGAGTGCATTGAGGTATTTTCCAGGCAGGGATTGAAGCATTTTATTCCCGCTGGCTGCAATACTGCACAGTATATATATATATACTGCATTACAATTCATGAATTTATGCCATCTGGTAGACACGCGAAGCATTGCAGCCTATTAAATCCTAATCATTATCATTTAACAGATCAGCCGCCCGTCAGCCAGGCATGAACCCAGGCTGGGAAGGCAAACACAACGGGGCTTGTCAGAGGTGAGGAGCGGCGCATTCCAGGTATCTGCCAGGTACATACTGGGTATTTGCTCGAATAAAGTGTGTCGGTGCAGTATGTCAGTCTCTGGGTCTTTGTTGGTGTCCGTTGAGGGGCCAGCCTCTGGCATGTTACATGGTCCACTGTGTCCTAGAATACAGGTTTGCAGTCCTTGTGTCTTGATGTCAGCACACGGTCCTCCTATATGCTCAAGATTCTATCAGTCAGTTCCCAGCAGGAGGCTTTTACACTTGTCTGATTAACCAGATGGAGACTGGTTAATTGTCCAGCTGAAATTAACCAGCTTCCTGCTGGATTGCTCAGACCACTGAGGCTTTTTTATTGAAGCCTCATTGAGGCCGGGTTAATTCCCTGTTACACTATAGCTGAAGATGTTAAGTACATAGGAAATAATTTATTCAAATATCAGAAATGGGAGATGACAACAAAGAACTACAATACGGCTCTAAGGTATGTATGGATGCATGTATGTACTGTATGTCTTTATTTATATAGAGCCATTAATGTACATAGCACTTCACAGCAGTAATACATGTGACAATCATATAAATAATAAGTAATACAAATAATACATAAAGGGAAGAAGTGCTTCAGACATAAAAGTAAAATTTAGGAAAAGGAGTCCCTGCTCCGAGAGGTTTCTGTATGAGGTGTAAATTATCAGCAAATGAAGCTACTCATATGGTTCTTTAAGCATGTGTGTTTTAAGGTGGCTCTTAAAGGTGGATAGAGAGGGTGCTGGTTGGATATTGAGGGGAAGGGCATTCCAGAGGTGTGGGACAGTCAGTGAGAAAGGTTTAAGGCAGGAGAAGGCTTTAGTATTGCCAAAAGCTCCAAGTCCTACCCTAAAGAAGAAGGGAGTGGGCAAGGAGAAAAAGGGTCCCTTATAACATGAACTCTACAACCACAAAGAGTGGAAAACAATAGTACCAAATCTGAAGTCAGGACTAGATATACATAAGGAGAAAGTCCCTAACACACAGTTGTAAAGTGAATAGCTTCAAAATAGTTTAATAGGTCGTCAGACCAATGTAAAATAAAGGGGACACTAATACATAATATAAAGCCTCCTTGTGACTCAGTGTATAGTATCAACAAGAGGTTAGAATGTAGCAGGGTACTCCCAATGACAACACTGCAGATATAAATACTACAAATATAGATGGGAAAAGGAATGAGGAGCCACATACAACCTGTCCACAATTACACTGTGGAGACACATAGGTGGGCACTAGTTCACCCTTGATGAACAATAGTATATGCCCAAAAAGAGGTGCTTAAAAGCTAATCACTAGAGACCTAATGCAAATATAGAAATGAAGTAGATGAAAACTAGTGAAAACCCTAATAGACACCGATACAGTATATACGTATACTAATGTTGCTTGGAAAAAACACTAGTTGCCTAACGCTAATGCAGCATTGAATAATAAAATTCTAATGACCTAATAAGCCCTAGTGTATATGGCCACAGATATAGGACAGGCGGGTTGGTGATTATAGCAATTAAACTCAAAGTAGAATTAAACTGATTGGAGTAGTGTGTGGTGTCTACACTAAACTACAGCTAATTCCTAAAACAAATTGGGTGTATAGTGTGCTTAATTTTACAGTAGTGGAGATGACAGTAGCCAAGATCTCCCTACAGCTACCTATATCAAAAACCACACTGGATAATGTACAGTATGGTAATGAATAATATGTAAGCCCATTCTGTGGAACCGCATAAATATTAACACTATGCTATGCCATTTAGTGATCTTAGTGGCACGGCACCAGCATGAGTAGGAGTGTTTCGTGATGCAAACTTACATTGCAGAATGTTGTAACCGCAATTATACTTAGCTACAACTGGCAATGATGGTGTCCCGGTCTGGACAGAGAGCTCAGACTGTAAATAACATTGTCGCGTCCACGTACCCGACGTATGTTTCGCTGGGGCGGCTTTGTCAAGGCGTACTATTACCACCATAGACTACCCTTAAATACCTGTATATGGAAGTGTTGACACAGCTGTCGCTTGATTTCTCCAGCACCATTGCGACGTGGACTCCACAGCGCATGCGCTATCTGATTATCTATCATGCTCAGCTGGCTGCTGTCCGTGTCCGCATGTTATATTTTTATATATTGTTCTATTTCCTATCATATATTAATATAAAGATTAGTGTGTAAAGAAAAGATTACCTATCAATAATGTGATACTGTCAGGTCTACCCAGAATACAAGGGACAGGGCTAAGCACAGCACACTAATGAAATGATAAATCAAAAATAGGTAATAAAAAAGGAGAATATGAGGTCTGACCGATGCAATGGTATTAACCAAATTAAAACCATTGTTCTTAATAATTAAAGAAACGGTGAATATAAAAACCCTTCATTAAGGCCAGAAAGCTACTTGATGTGTAAGACAGAATATGGAGGGTCCCTGCTCAACCAAAAATGTGTGATATAAATGTACTTTCTAGAGAGGCGCTATCAGAGCTAAAGCACATGAACAACACGAGAAGAGAAAAGAACCCTTGGAGATGCACACTACTCTAATAATCAAAATAATAAAATGTAATTGAAATCTGAACTATACACAAAAAATAACAATTAAAAACTAAACTAGAGCGCATAAGTGTCGCCAGACTACTGTAAGTCCCAAATGAAATGAAATGCATTTGCTTTGTAGCACTTACTTGGGACTTATAGTAGTCTGGCGACACTTATGCGCTCTAGTTTGGTTTTTAATTGTTATTTTTTGTGTATAGTTCAGATTTCAATAAAATTTTATTATTTTGATTATTAGAGTAGTGTGCATCTCCAAGGGTTCTTTTCTCTTCTCGTATTGTTCATGTACTTGATGTGTAAAACATAGGTCCAACGGCACTTACGTTAGAGAATCAACCTGACCAAATGTCCCTGACGTTGGCCTAGAACAACCCTATCAATCCCTTGAAAACGCAGGTTTTTAATGTTGCCGTCATGAGCTGTTATAATATGTTTGGCCAGGGGGGTATCTAGTTGGTTTCTATAAGAACCAATATGCTTAAGAACCCGGCGTCTTAATTGTCACCGGGTCTGGCCTACATATTTCATACCGCACCCACAGGTGACCAGGTATATTACCCCTGTGGTCTGGCAATTAATAAAATGCCGGATAGTGTGTTTCTTTGTGTTGTTCCAGTTAGTGAAGACTTTTGTTGGATACATATAGTTATAGACATTGCAGCGTCTACACTTGTAGCTACCCGTAGGTTTTAGAGTGAGCCAAGAAGTGGGAGCGGGTGTGCTTAGATGGCTATGGACCAGAAGGTCCTTTAAGTTATCATCACGACGGCTGACCAGAGGTGGCTTGGTTGGCAAAACCAATCTCAGGTCTTCTCCACCAGTAATAAGTGCCAGGGGTTTCTGAATTTCCTATTGATCTCATGCCATTTATGATTATAGCTACACATGAAACAAATGACCTTGGATGTGTTGGTTTTTGGCTTATTTGTCAACAATTTTGACGTGGTGTACTTTTTGCTTGTTTGAAGGCTTTTTTAATACATGTACTACTGTATCCGCGTACCAGAAAGTGCTGGGTCATAACAAGTGCTTCCTTTTTGCATGTTTGAAGACTTTTTTTAATACATGTACTACTGTATCTGCATTCCAGAAAGCGCTGGGTCATAACAAGCGCTTCCTTTTGGAACTCACCATCCGTTGAGCAGTTACGTCTAGCACACAAAAACTGCCCCGTTGGAATATTGCGTATCAGATGTGACGGATGGTGAGTGTCCGCACGCAGGATACTGTTCATGGCTGTCTTCTTTTTATACACAGTAGTTTGGAGCAAACGAGTCTTGTCTTTAGGGATTGTCAGGTCCAAGAAATTGAGAAAGATAGGACTAATTTCATGTGTGAGTCTAAGATTCAACAAGTTAGTGTTGAGATCCTTGATGAAACTCCGGAGTATGTCCCGCATGGTGGGATATTGATGTGTAAAGGGCTTCCACATCGATCCCACCTAATAGGGTGTTTGCATCTGTGGCTATGCCATCAAGTTTTCTCAATACGTTCTTCGTATCATGTAGATACGAAGGTAGTGATGTCACAAAAGGCCTAAGAATCTTGTCCAGGTAAACACTGGCATTTTCAATCAGGTTACCTTGACCTGACACAATAGGGCGACCGGGAGGGTGTCGCGTACCCTTATGAACTTTTGGTAACGTGTAGAAAGTTGCTATACATGGGCTCCACCCCCCACGATGAGCTCAAATTCACGTTGAGTGATGACCTTAGTTGTAAGTCCCTCGCGCAAAAGTGTCAATAACACCTTTCTGAAAGCTGTTGTTGCATCAGAGGGTAATTTCGTGTAATTTCTTTTATCTGTCAACTGTCTAAGATTTTCATCTACATAGTCCTGTCGTTTCAGGATAACAACATTCCCGCCCTTATCGGACGGTTTGATGATAATATCGTTCTTAGCCTGGTAACTAAGTAGTGCAGTATTTTCATCTTTGGTTAAGTTACTTGTGGATGATTTGTGTGTCAGTTGTTCTAGATCTTTAGTCACAAGTTCTACAAACACCTCTTTGTTAATGACAGATATCAGAGGACGGTGTAAATGTAGATCGCGGTCGCAAGTCAGTGAAAGGTGCCTCATCAAGTATACGGTCATTCTCCGCCAACAGTGACGTTACTTCTTGAAGATGTAGAAAATCCTGAGCTTCACTAGGGTTTAGTATACTATTTTTGTATTCATTTCTAAGCTTCTTTATGAAAAATGTATGTAAAGTTAACTTACTGGGAAATAAATGTGCGACCTTGACCCAATCAAAACATATAATAGAGAGCTGGGAGAAAATGATAAGCCTTTTTTGAGAAGACTAGTTTGCGAATTTGTAAGGACAAGATTGGTCATGTTAATGATCTGTGGTGCCAAGGGACGTGAAATAGACTGGCTATCGGGAGAAGGCTTTAGACAAAAGGGGTAGAGAGAAGATATCATTGATCAGAACGCAAGAGTCGGGATGGTGTATTGCGAGAATGATATATAAGGAGGAGCAGAAGAGTGTAAAGTTTTAAAAGTGAGTAGGAGAATTGAGTGTGTGATACAGGATTTTATAGGAAGCAAGGAGAGGGATTTCAGCAGGGGAAATGCTGAGAGGGGAGCGTGCTTATGCTACTGGATGAATGATAGTACTTCCAACAGTAATGTGGAACTGTTTTTTCCACTGAGTTTCCAATAAATATACCGGGGAATCATGCCTGTTTCTCGGATATATTGTCCCAGCAATACTTCCCCTTGAAAACATAAGCGCGACTCACCACTAGGGTATCCTGCTTCATTACAACCCAGAAAGGAGAATGAGGCACAGGGATAAATATGTAGTCCTTTAGCTGAGGGAATCCCTAGGTTAAGGGGGGTACCCCAGCTAGTGCCAAGGTGACCCACAACCAGTATAGGATTTGTGGGTGCCCAACCATATATAAAATTGGGGATACTCTGAGAGTTCAAACTGAGTAAGAGGAAAAGTGTGTGAGGAATAAGGCAGGCAAAAATAAAATAAGGAAAAAAGAGAATGCCGGCGCCAAATATGACAATAAAAATATATATATAAAAAGTCCAAACCAAATAAGTGGTAGTCCAATTGATGTCCTTAGATGGTCAGTGGGTGAACAAACGGACTGTGGAATCTCTCCAAGGGATGGTGGGATATGTGAAAATAATTATGGTGCAGTATATCAGTCAATGCAGATATAAAACCTTGAAACATATAACATTAACAACACAATACAAACATGACACACTAGACAAACTAACATTAACACAAGCCAGACTATAAAATAATGAAAAGCTATTTATTAACAACTATTGCAGGGTTCCGTGGTATGCAGACATCAATCTGGGGGTGGGAGGCAAAATCGTTGCCCTACTCACACGATTTAGAAAGTTTTCAAGCAGTGAGGCTGGAGACACAGTCCTTGGTTGTCGCAAGAAGGCGACCGGAGTCTTCTCACTGGCGTCCCACGTGACGGGGATGCAGTGTAGAGCCGCACGGGCCGCAGGAGCTGTACCACCAAACGGAAGTGACGTCACGCTCCTTCCTCCTGCCGAAGTCCTGTCCTCTTGTTAGTCTCGTTCCCAACAACACAAACCAGGATACTGAGCTGCTACTACCGGGAACCACAACTCCAACTCTAAAATCAGTTCTTCCCAACGCGTTTCATGCGAATGCGCGCACTTTCTCAAGGGATGTCACTGCCCCTAGGTCTGGATGGTTTAAATACCCATGGTCCATGCTTCTGATTGGTCAAAAATTAAACATGGTGATAATTAACCACATAATTACCAGGATAGGGGTAGCGAACTACAAAGCCTGGCTAGCATACATATATACATAAAAATCACAAACCTACACAACATAAAACATTAAAAACATATAAAAGTTACTAAAAAGTCTAATAATATAAATAATGAATAAAGCTTACAAGAACAAAAAATGAGTTATAAAAAGGCCTTCAATTCAAAATCTATATTTAACCCCTTCGGTGAGAGTGTTTTCAATTCATAGATCCAGTATGCTTTACGCATACTGGCATGATTGAGTCTACTCCCCCCTCGTGGGTTAGCCTGAACCTCCTCAATGGCTTGACACCGTAAACCTATGGGGTTCTTATTGTGATGTAAAAGAAAATGGTGTGAGACACTGTGTGTGACCAGTCCCTTTCTTATATTGTAGACATGCTCGTAAATACGTCTCTGAAAAGTCCTCCCTGTTCTGCCAACATACTGCAAGCCACAAGGGCATTGCAACAAATAAATTACAAATGTTGAATGGCAGTTAATGAATGTTTTAATTGGGTAGCTCTTAGAGGTAAATGTAGATGTAAACTGTCTAGCATTTATGCCAAAGGAACAGGCCACACACTTGGCACAAGTAAAGAAACCCTTTAGACTCCCTATTTGTTTCTGTTTGTGCTGTTTAATGGGACAGCTGGGAGCCAATTTAGATTTTAAATTATTGGCCTTGGTGAATATTATATTAGGTTTTTTAGGAAGAATGTCCACCAACACTTCATCTTTAAGTAAAATAGGCCAATATTTATTCAGAATCTGTTTGATTTTTGGGGCCATCTCATTGTACTGTGTTATAAATGCAATTTGTTTAGTGCTTCTCTCCACCGTATCTTTTTCTTTGTTTTTATATTTAAGTAAACTATCCCTTGGTAGATTATTAACTTGGTCAAAAGCCCTATCGATGAGATCCTCTAGATATTTTCTCATAATAAATTTGTCTTTTAAATCATTAGCCTGTGTCTTAAAAGTTTCATCATCAGTGCAGTTGCGTTTAAGACGCACCAGCTGACCCTTCGGAATGTTCCGCAGCCATTGTGGGTTGTGTTGGCTGTCTGCACGCACATAATTGTTAGCCTGTACTGGCTTGAAAAATGTCTTAGTGTGTATTTTATTTTCTCTAATATAAATGTGAAGATCCAGGAAATCAATGTGCTCCGTGCTAGAATTACAAGTGAATTTAAGGTTATGGTGATTGTGATTAAGATAAGTACAAAAAACATCAAGTGAAGTTTGGCTGCCTGACCAGACAAAAAACACATCATCAATGTAGCGCCGCCAGAGCACGAGATTCGCCCCTAGTGGACAGTTGTTCCAAATGAACTCCTCCTCCCAACTGTCCATGAATAAATTGGCATAACTAGGAGCAAGCCTCGTGCCCATGGCGGTGCCACATTTCTGTATATAATAATTGGAATTAAAAGTGAAATAATTGTGCGTTAAAATAAACATAATACCATCCACCAAAAAATTCCTTTTATTGAGTGCAAAATGATCCGTCATTTCCAACTTGCAGGACACGGCTTGGCAGCCTAGTTGATGGTCAATCACAGTATACAGAGATGTGACATCAGCTGTAACTAGTATGTATCCGAGCTGCCACGTGAGATCTTCTAAAATTTGTAATACATGTGTCGTGTCTCGCAAGTAGGACCGGACATTTGTGACAATGGGTTGAAGGTGATAATCAATAAATTGGGATAAATTAGAAGTGAGGGATGAAATACCCGAAATAATAGGTCTCCCAGGTGGTACTGTCAAATTTTTGTGTATTTTAGGTATAAAGTAAAATAAAGGAGTGCGTGGAAACTGTATAGATAGAAAATTAAATTCATCCTCACATATAGCCCCAGTTTCCAAGCCAGTGGCCAACAGATCACCTAATTCGGCTTTGAACTGAACCAAAGGGTGACCTTTGAGGGGGAGGTATGTGGTCTTATCGCCCAATAATCTCATGGACTCTTTAATGTAATAATCCTTGTCCATAACCACAATACCTCCCCCCTTATCTGCAGACTTAATGACTATTGAATCGTTCTTTTCCAAACTGGAAACAGCTTCCTTCTCCTGTGTATTAAAATTGTCGTGCTTGATTTTATATGTGCGACATGAATTTTCAAGATCTGTATTAACCATCTCAACAAAGGATGGAAAGAAATCTTTTCTGGCGCTGAGGTGAGGTAGAGATGAGTGGATTTATGATTTCTTCTGATGAACAATGACCTCAGGAAAAGGAGAAAGAAAAAGACAAGACATGCAGGGGACCTGCAATAGTGTATTACCCAAGGGATAACGGATGTTTACAAAGAAGGAGCAATTTATTATTAAAATATCGTGGTTAAAAACCATGGATAACAATTAATAAACATTTAATGAACATACATTGATTACAATAAAATAATTAATGAACTGGTGCCTAGGCACTATCCACACTAAAATAGTTAGGAACAATGTCCAGCAATCCTGTTCTTTGCTCCGCCTGATCTAAAATTGGAAACCTACTCACCACAGGTAAGTAGTATATAAGCAATGTATAAGCACTTGGTGCTGGTGGTCTTGGCCTCTGATGTCGCCGTCCGCCTTGTGATATGGTCGCATCTGCTGCCGGGGATCTGTTTCTGTGTTCCTGTGAGCGCTGCTTCCTGGAATACACCCGATCCCCTCGGCGTGATGACGTCACTTGTATTGGTCCTCGGCTACGGTGGCTCAGCGGTACCACCAGACCTTCCTACGCGTTTCGAAAGTACGAATGGCGTCTCTCTTCGTCAGGGATAAGTGCTGCTAGTAGCTGATCTTGTTAAATACCCCAGTCCTGATTGGAAGCGCTTAGTAATTGGCGCTTTCTTAATAGAGTAATTCAACTCATCTGTCCTTTACAAGTTTTCTTATGGAAGCATAAATGATAATATTTAAATAATAGTATTTATGGTATTGAATAACGTGATTTCTAGACAAAAGATACACAAGAATCTCTGTGATCTCCACAAGACATATAATTTCAAAAGCTGTTTATAGTGGTATTGAAATAGTTATTAGTACAGGTAATTCTTTATTTTAAGTATCCTATCTAATTGAATTGAAAATAAACAGTCTTGTGTGATCTCAAAGATTTTTCTGCAATTTGGAAGCATGGGTACAATGACAATATCAATGGACTCTTATCTCATACTATCCTAATATATAAAATGGACTAGCAATGGAATATATTTATGAACTTAATACTAATAATGTAATAGTGAATTAATGATTACAATATTTTAAAAATAAAAATAAAAATAAACATGAACATTCAAATCGTATAAAGCAATGATATATAAATAAACAATTAAAAATTACAAATTAAAAATTACAAATAGAAAAGTTGAAAAATACCAACAGCATTTCGAAATAATGACTGCAATTGCCTATAATGAAAGATCTTGCAGAACCGGTTTTTAAGCGGATATGAATTAATTGTACTTCAACCCTAATTTTAAATATGATTTTATATATGATGTCAAGTATCATGGGAAGGGAAATCTGAGCTGACCGTGATTAAAGTGAAGTATTCATAGTGATACTGTGCGAGACGTGTGACTATTATTAAACTAATATCCTTATTCTAAACTTAATATGTGTATTCATTAATTTTTTCAAATGATTATATTAATTAATTATTTTGAATATTTTATTGTTACGTGAATTCTACAGTGAAGTAAATTATTATGTGAATTAAAAAAGAAAGAAAAAATAAATAAATAAAGAATAAAATACCTAGTGTTTGTATATTGTGAACTTATGTTAATAATATTAATAACGTGTATTGTTAATTATAAATATTCCTGTGTAATATACAATTATTTAAGTGCATTTGTGTAAGTGAATGTTGCTTATAATAATAATGATCATAATAATGTCTTCATCAAGTCGGCAGACAAATAGACAATGGATAGAATTATCATGATTTCAAGAAAGCTGACAAATCAAATTCAATATTTAAACCTGATGGACTTAAAGTCTTTAACTCGAAAATCCAAAAGGACTCTCTTTTTGAAATGAAATTGATTTTGTACCCACCTCTCCTACTGAAGTTTGGGCATTCGATGCCATGGCATTTTAGCCCTGTGGGATTTTGTGAATGAACTTTCTTAAAGTGAAGTGACACATTATGAAATTCAAACCCCCTTTTTATATTATAAATATGTTCTCCCAGTCGTCTCTGTAGTGTTCTACCCGTGCGGCCCACATATTGGAGGCCACACGGGCATTCCAGGAGATATATAACATATTGGCTGTGGCAATTGATTAGAGTCCTAATTGGGTACTCTTTTTGTGTAACTTTAGATGAAAATTGTTTTGTTTTAATACTAAACTGGCAGGCTGTGCATTTGGCACAAGGGTAGTACCCTTTGATATTGGTTTTAGAAGCAGTATGTTTACTATAAGGACAACTTGGAGATAAATACGTTTTAAGATTGTTAGATCTTGTGCCTGCAATTCAAACATATGATTTTCCGAACAATTGCGTTTAATCCTGACCAGCTGTCCCTTCGGGATGTTTTTTGTCCAATTTGGATTGTGGTTACTGCTGGCCAGGAGATAATTGTTTGCTTGCACTGGTTTGTAGTAAGTTTTAGTTTGTAGGATCGTGTTTTCTACGTATAATTGGAGATCCAAGAATTCAATATTATCTTTGCTGTCCTTGAAGGTAAACTTCAAGTTCCTGTCGTTATTATTAAGATGTGATTTAAACTGATCTAACTCTAAAATAGAACCTCTCCAAATGAAAATAACGTCATCTATGTAGCGCCGCCACAGGACCAAATTCTCCCCCAGCCCCGCATTGGACCAGATGTAATCATCCTCATACTTCCCCATGAAAATATTCGCATAGCTGGGGGCAAATTTGGTTCCCATGGCGGTGCCACATACCTGTAAATAAAATTGATCTTGAAACAAAAAATAATTGTGTCTTAATATGAAGTCTATAGAAACCATTAAAAATTGTGCTAAATTAGATGATAAAGTGATGTCTTGTTCCAGCTTTGACAATATAGCTTCACATCCCTTTGCATGGGTTATTACAGTATATAGTGAAGTTACATCCGCCGTTACAATGATGAAGTTCTCATGCCACTGAACCTCTCCTAATATTTGCAAAATGTGAGTGGTGTCCCTTAGGTAAGAACGCAACTTCACTACATACTGTTGTAAATGATGGTCAATGAACTCTGATAGAGCTGATGTTAGAGACCCTATCCCGGATATTATCGGGCGACCCGGTGGTCTGGCCAGATCTTTGTGGATCTTCGGGATCGTGTAGAATATAGGTATTCTAGGGTGAATGTTATAAATAAATTCTTGTTCTTTTTCCCCTATAGCTCCATCTATAACTGCCTGTTCTAATATAGTGTATAGTTTTTCTTGGTAATGAACTGTAGGATTGTTCTCTAATACTTTGTAAGTGTCTTTATCCTCCAGTATGTGTCTGGATTCCTCTATATAGTAGGAGGCATCCATAATTACGATGCCTCCCCCTTTGTCTGCCGACTTGATTACTATCTTTTCATTATTTTCTAATTGTGTGATAGCTTCTTTCTCATGTTTGCTCAGATTTTCCTTTCTTCTCTTTTTTGCATTGATGCATTTTTCTATATCCGCTGATACCATTTCTGCAAATGTTTCGACTAGATTACCCCTTGCAAATTTTGGGTAGAAAGTAGAACTAGGTTTAAATTTTGTTAATTTTTTGTCTGTTCTATCATTTTGAACCATATCTAATCTGTTGGTATTTTTCGCAAAGAATCTTTTTAATGCTAGCTTGCGAATGAATTTTTGTACATCCACATGTACCCCAAAATGATTTGGGCCACATGTTGGAGCGAAAGTTAGCCCCTTGCTTAATACTTGTTTTTCGTATGTAGTAAGTTCATATTTACTAATATTAAATATATTCAATTGTTGTTTAGATTGTTTTTTTAGAACCTTAGCTTCCTTTATTCGCTTATTGCTCTGGCTATTCTTTTCTTTCCCCCCTCTTCTACCTCTTTTTCTATTTTTCTTTTTCTTGAACTTGGAGATTCCCATTTTTTCTCTGGTTGTTTCCTCTGGAACTCCTGGTCCCTTTCTCTCTTCCAATCTAAAAAAGAAAACGATGTCTTCTTTTCCTGATTGGATTTTTGTGTATTTCCTAGTTTTTTATCTCCGCTAGTTATTTTAGTACCTTTTTCTGGACTCTCCTGTTTTTTTTTTGATGTAGTATTTGGGGGGGGGGGCTTTTCTTCCTTTGATTGGTTTGATCAATATGTAGCCCTCTTAGTTGATGGAAAGGGGAATTAATATGATATTTAGGCTGTATATTATCATCATCTTTGTGATGTTTGTTCTAACTTCTTTCTTCCTTTCTATTATTAGATTTCTCTATTTTGTTTTCCTTTTTGTTGTCTCTATTCTGATGTCTAGATGGTGTTCTATCCTTAGATGTGTCACGTATATCTTTAGATGGTACTCTATATTTGTTTTCATAATATGTTTTTTTGTTTCTATTACGTCCTTTATGGACATTCTGGGGTTTTTCCTGGAGTGATGTTTTTTTCCAATGTCTATATTTGCCTTGGGCATAATCCAGCTTGTCCCTTTAATGTTTTATTCTTTTATTTTCTTTGATATCTTTCTCTGCCTGTTTTGTCTTTTTGTCTATTTTATCCTCATATAGTGTTTTTTCCTGACTATTCACTGACTCTAAATATTCCTGTATTTCTGTAATTTCATTGTCTAGTCTGCGAAGCAACTGTCTCCTATTTGAGATGAGAAATCTCATTAACTCAAAAGAGCAGTTGTCTAGCAGTCTATTCCACTCAGTTACAAATTGGTCATTATTGAAATCGGTAGTTGGTGATTTAAAAATTCTTAAACCGCGGGGAATCATTTTTTGTTCTAAATATTTCTCTAATGCTACCGCATCCCACAGTTGTCTAGATTCATGAATCATTAATTTCTCTAATCTGTCGTATGTAGCCTCTAAACCTTCTACCTGTGTCTCTTCTTGTATCATAGGTGTATCTGGGGTATCTGTTGTTGAAAATACTTGATCTATATCTAGACCCCTATTACTACGATTCACAAATAGACTACTCATATTGAAATATAACACAGCTGCTAACACCCAAAATAAACACTTGTAAGTAAAATAATAGGTGTGTACTCAGCGCTGGTGCAATGACAATAATGGATATTAAAAACCTTTGATAAAGAGTCCAATAGGTAGTCCTGGAGCTGCCTTTAAAAGATATTTCTGGTATCTTCTACCCAGAGATGGATTGAAGGCTGGAAAGAAATCTTTTCTGGCGCTGAGGTGAGGTAGAGATGAGTGGATTTATGATTTCTTCTGATGAACAATTCCCTCAGGAAAAGGAGAAAGAAAAAGACAAGACATGCAGGGGACCTGCAATAGTGTATTACCTAAGGGATAACCGGATGTTTACAAAGAAGGAGCAATTTATTATTAAAATATCGTGGTTAAAAACCATGGATAACAATTAATAAACATTTAATGAACATACATTGATTACAATAAAATAATTAATGAACTGGTGCCTAGGCACTATCCACACTAAAATAGTTAGGAACAATGTCCAGCAATCCTGTTCTTTGCTCCGCCTGATCTAAAATTGGAAACCTACTCACCACAGGTAAGTAGTATATAAGCAATGTATAAGCACTTGGTGCTGGTGGTCTTGGCCTCTGATGTCGCCGTCCGCCTTGTGATATGGTCGCATCTGCTGCAGGGGATCTGTTTCTGTGTTCCTGTGAGCGCTGCTTCCTGGAATACACCCGATCCCCTCGGCGTGATGACGTCACTTGTATTGGTCCTCGGCTACGGTGGCTCAGCGGTACCACCAGACCTTCCTACGCGTTTCGAAAGTACAAATGGTGTCTCTTTTCGTCAGGGATAAGTGCTGCTAGTAGCTGATCTTGTTAAATACCCCAGTCCTGATTGGAAGCGCTTAGTAATTGGCGCTTTCTTAATAGAGTAATTCAACTCATCTGTCCTTTACAAGTTTTCTTATGGAAGCATAAATGATAATATTTAAATAATAGTATTTATGGTATTGAATAACGTGATTTCTAGACAAAAGATACACAAGAATCTCTGTGATCTCCACAAGACATATAATTTCAAAAGCTGTTTATAGTGGTATTGAAATAGTTATTAGTACAGGTAATTCTTTATTTTAAGTATCCTATCTAATTGAATTGAAAATAAACAGTCTTCTGTGATCTCAAAGATTTTTCTGCAATTTGGAAGCATGGGTACAATGACAATATCAATGGACTCTTATCTCATACTATCCTAATATATAAAATGGACTAGCAATGGAATATATTTATGAACTTAATACTAATAATGTAATAGTGAATTAATGATTACAATATTTTAAAAATAAAAATAAAAATAAAAATAAACATAAACATGAACATTCAAATCGTATAAAGCAATGATATATAAATAAACAATTAAAAATTACAAATTAAAAATTACAAATAGAAAAGTTGAAAAATACCAACAGCATTTCGAAATAATGACTGCAATTGCCTATAATGAAAGATCTTGCAGAACCGGTTTTTAAGCGGATATGAATTAATTGTACTTCAACCCTAATTTTAAATATGATTTTATATATGATGTCAAGTATCATGGGAAGGGAAATCTGAGCTGACCGTGATTAAAGTGAAATATTCATAGTGATACTGTGCGAGACGTGTGACTATTATTAAACTAATATCCTTATTCTAAACTTAATATGTGTATTCATTAATTTTTTCAAATGATTATATTAATTAATTATTTTGAATATATTATTGTTACGTGAATTCTACAGTGAAGTAAATTATTATGTGAATTAAAAAAGAAAGAAGAAAAAAATAAATAAAGAATAAAATACCTAGTGTTTGTATATTGTGAACTTATGTTAATAATATTAATAACGTGTATTGTTAATTATAAATATTCCTGTGTAATATACAATTATTTAAGTGCATTTGTGTAAGTGAATGTTGCTTATAATAATAATGATCATAATAATGTCTTCATCAAGTCGGCAGACAAATAGACAATGGATAGAATTATCATGATTTCAAGAAAGCTGACAAATCAAATTCAATATTTAAACCTGATGGACTTAAAGTCTTTAACTCGAAAATCCAAAAGGACTCTCTTTTTGAAATGAAATTGATTTTGTCCCCACCTCTCCTACTGAAGTTTGGGCATTCGATGCCATGGCATTTTAGCCTGTGGGATTTTGTGAATGAACTTTCTTAAAGTGAAGTGACACATTATGAAATTCAAACCCCCTTTTTATATTATAAATATGTTCTCCCAGTCGTCTCTGTAGTGTTCTACCCGTGCGGCCCACATATTGGAGGCCACACGGGCATTCCAGGAGATATATAACATATTGGCTGTGGCAATTGATTAGAGTCCTAATTGGGTACTCTTTTTGTGTAACTTTAGATGAAAATTGTTTTGTTTTAATACTAAACTGGCAGGCTGTGCATTTGGCACAAGGGTAGTACCCTTTGATATTGGTTTTAGAAGCGGTATGTTTACTATAAGGACAACTTGGAGATAAATACGTTTTAAGATTGTTAGCTCGCCTGAAATAAATTTCAGGTTTCTCTGTTAGATGTTTGCTCAAAATTTCATCCTGTCTTAGTAAACCCCAATATTTCGCAAAGATTTTTCTTATCTCTGGTGCTAGTGTGTTATACTGTGTTATGAACGCTACTGTGTTGTTATCATTACTTTGATCTTTAGGTTTATATTTTAATAGTTCTGATCTGGTCATATTCCTTACAGTTTCCACTGCCTGCTCTAACTGATGTTTATTGTACTCCCTGTCTAAAAACTTCTCTTTTAGATCTTGTGCCTGCAATTCAAACATATGATTTTCCGAACAATTGCGTTTAATCCTGACCAGCTGTCCCTTCGGGATGTTTTTTATCCAATTTGGATTGTGGTTACTGCTGGCCAGGAGATAATTGTTTGCTTGCACTGGTTTGTAGTAAGTTTTAATTTGTAGGATCGTGTTTTCTACGTATAATTGGAGATCCAAGAATTCAATATTATCTTTGCTGTCCTTGAAGGTAAACTTCAAGTTCCTGTCGTTATTATTAAGATGTGATTTAAACTGATCTAACTCTAAAATAGAACCTCTCCAAATGAAAATAACGTCATCTATGTAGTTGGTATTTTGTTTCCTAGAACCATTCTTCGGATCCCTATATGTATTTTTACTCCTAATAACTTTAGGTTCTATAGTTCCTGATATTACCTTAGGTTGTTTTTGTTCAATCTTATTAGTATCCTTTGATTTTTTAGCCCAATCTCTCTGGCAGCCTGAATCATAGTCCTGTTTATCTCTAAAAAACTTTTGTTGTTTAATTTGGACTAGTTCCAGTTCTGCCTGATCCAACCTTTTTTTGATAGTCGGTTCGAGTGCAAGCAATTCGTTACTATCCTTATATCTTATATCTAACTGAATTTTCATTTCTGAAATTTTGTCATCTAGATCAGCCAGGGTCTTTCTTCGCTGATGAACTAATAGCTTCATGAGAGCGAATGAACACTGGTCAAGTATTTCATTCCACTCTTTCATGAAAGGTTCATTTTGTGCATCAGCGGTTGGCTGAACAAAACAAAACATCCTAACATCAAAAGGTAATATCAGGAACTATAGAACCTAAAGTTATTAGGAGTAAAAATACATATAGGGATCCGAAGAATGGTTCTAGGAAACAAAATACCAACTTGTTAATTCCAACACCATTTGTACCTGCCAAACTACATGTGCATGATAAGAACCTCTACTTACAACAAAAGAGAGCCAAGGAACGCTATGATGCACTAGTATTACCTCAGTCAGTTCCTGTTGCAGTTAGTAATAGATATACAATACTGTCAGAGATAGGCTCCGAGAGTGATGCAGAGAGCATCTTCTACACCTCTCCCTACACCTGCCATTAAATCCAACTTTTCTTTTTTAGAATGGAGGAAGGAAAGAGAACACATCTTCCCAGAAGTGGAAATTGTGAAACCACCATTAGAATCTCGCCTTCCTCCAAACTACAAAAAAAGAAAGACAGGCCCAGAGGGAGAAGAGGAGGTGCTGGTAGAAATCGAGTAAAGAGGAGTACAGTCTATCCGAATATATTCAATATCAGTAAGTACCCTCTTACTAATATTGAAAAGAAGGTACTCAATAAGGGTCTAACATTTGCTCCAGTTTGTGGGCCAAACAGTTTTAACGTATTCATAGATGTCCACAAATTTGCACGAAAATTAGCCCTGAAAAAATATTTTGCTAGAGATGCTGTTTCTGCCCAAATTATTAAACCTAGTACAGCGTGCAGCACAGAGAGCCATCCACAACAAAAAAAATTCAAAAAACCATCCACTTTCTATCCTAAGATCTCACAGGGACATCTGGTCAGTTCCTTTGTTGAGATGGTTAATACAGATCTTGAAAATTCATGTCGCACATATAAAATCAAGCACGGCAATTTTAATACACAGGAGAAGGAAGCTGTTTCCAGTTTGGAAAAGAACGATTCAATAGTCATTAAGTCTGCAGATAAGGGGGGAGGTATTGTGGTTATGGACAAGGATTATTACATTAAAGAGTCCATGAGATTATTGGGCGATAAGACCACATACCTCCCCCTCACAGGTGACCCTTTGGTTCAGTTCAAGGCCGAATTAGGCGATCTGTTGGCCACTGGCTTGGAAACTGGGGCTATATGTGAGGATGAATTTAATTTTCTATCTATACAGTTTCCACGCACTCCTTTATTTTACTTTATACCTAAAATACACAAAAATTTGACAGTACCACCTGGGAGACCTATTATTTCGGGTATTTCATCCCTCACCTCTAATTTATCCCAATTTATTGATTATCACCTTCAACCCATTGTCACAAATGTCCGGTCCTACTTGCGAGACACGACACATGTATTACAAATTTTAGAAGTTCTCACGTGGCAGCCCGGATACATACTAGTTACAGCTGATGTCACATCTCTGTATACTGTGATTGACCATCAACTAGGCTGCCAAGCCGTGTCCCGCAAGTTGGAAATGACGGATCATTTTGCACTCAATAAAAGGAATTTTTTGGTGGATGGTATTATGTTTATTTTAACGCACAATTATTTCACTTTTAATTCCAATTATTATATACAGAAATGTGGCACCGCCATGGGCACGAGGTTTGCTCCTAGTTATGCCAATTTATTCATGGACAGTTGGGAGGAGGAGTTCATTTGGAACAACTGTCCACTAGGGGAAAATCTCGTGCTCTGGCGGCGCTACATTGACGATGTGTTTTTTGTCTGGTCAGGCAGCCAAACTTCACTTGATGTTTTTTGCACTTATCTTAATCACAATCACCATAACCTTAAATTCACTTGTAATTCTAGCACGGAGCACATTGATTTCCTGGATCTTCACATTTATATTAGAGAAAATAAAATACACACTAAGACATTTTTCAAGCCAGTACAGGCTAACAATTATGTGCGTGCAGACAGCCAACACAACCCACAATGGCTGCGGAACATTCCGAAGGGTCAGCTGGTGCGTCTTAAACGCAACTGCACTGATGATGAAACTTTTAAGACACAGGCTAAGGATTTAAAAGACAAATTTATTATGAGAAAATATCCAGAGGATCTCATCGATAGGGCTTTTGACCAAGTTAATAATCTACCAAGGGATAGTTTACTTAAATATAAAAACAAAGAAAAAGATACGGTGGAGAGAAGCACTAAACAAATTGCATTTATAACACAGTACAATGAGATGGCCCCAAAAATCAAACAGATTCTGAATAAATATTGGCCTATTTTACTTAAAGATGAAGTGTTGGTGGACATTCTTCCTAAAAAACCTAATATTATATTCACCAAGGCCAATAATTTAAAATCTAAATTGGCTCCCAGCTGTCCCATTAAACAGCACAAACAGAAACAAATAGGGAGTCTAAAGGGTTTCTTTACTTGTGCCAAGTGTGTGGCCTGTTCCTTTGGCATAAATGCTAGACAGTTTACATCTACAGTTACCTCTAGGAGCTACCCAATTAAAACATTCATTAACTGCCATTCAACATTTGTAATTTATTTGCTGCAATGCCCTTGTGGCTTGCAGTATGTTGGCAGAACAGGGAGGACTTTTCAGAGACGTATTTACGAGCATGTCTACAATATAAGAAAGGGACTGGTCACACACAGTGTCTCACACCATTTTCTTTTACATCACAATAAGAACCCCATAGGTTTACGGTGTCAAGCCATTGAGGAGGTTCAGGCTAACCCACGAGGGGGGAGTAGACTCAATCATGCCAGTATGCGTGAAGCATACTGGATCTATGAATTGAAAACACTCTCACCGAAGGGGTTAAATATAGATTTTGAATTGAAGGCCTTTTTATCACTCATTTTTTGTTCTTGTAAGCTTCATTCATTATTTATATTTTTAGACTTTTTAGTAACTTTTATATGTTTTTAATGTTTTATGTTGTGTTGGTTTGTGATTTTTATGTATATATGTATGCTAGCCAGGCTTTGTAGTTCGCTACCCCTATCCTGGTAATTATGTGGTTAATTATCACCATGTTTAATTTTTGACCAATCAGAAGCATGGACCATGGGTATTTAAACCACCCACCTAGTCTGGCTTGTGTTAATGTTAGTTTGTCTAGTGTGTTATGTTTGTATTGTGTTGTTAATGTTATATGTTTCATGGTTTTATATCTGCATTGACTGATATACTGCACCATAATTCATTTTCTTTTATTTTCACATATCCCACCATCCCTTGGAGAGATTCCACAGTCCGTTTGTTCACCCACTGACCATCCGAGGACATCAATTGGACTACCACTTATTTGGTTTGGACTTTTTATATATATATTTTTATTGTCACATTTGGCGCCGGCATTCTCTTTTTTCCTTATGCCATCCCACTGACTGTACTGTCAGTATCTGTCTGGCTGCCACCATTGTTATTTCAATTGTATTTCACGTGTGTCCCAATAGGGGTATTGTTATTTTTAGCGCTGTTTTGCACTGTCTTTCTTTTGCTTTTAGGCAAAAATAAAATGACAAAATGTTGCCTTTTCTGTTCCAAGAACTTCACCTAAAGTCCCACATAGCTAAAGGGGTTCCCGGAGACTCAGTGTGTATTAAAATATAGTTTTAATATGTTTAAACATTCAGAACCGATGTTCAAACAGGCTGCCCGTGCAAACCCATAGGCGCCGGTATGTCTGCTGGACATCGGAGTTCAAAGCAGCCAGAGGATGCCTAGAGGTGTGAACAGCTTTTGGTCAGCGGGGAAAGGTGGAGAAATAGGTCCGGAGATCAATGACAGTCCTCTGGGATGCCACTTGTTCTGTCAGACCTATGGGTGCCTGCCCAGCTGGTGACAATGGGATAGCTAGGGGAAGATGTTGAAGGCTTGCGCATGTCTCTTGGCTTTTCTACTCGGCTTGGCTCTGATTGGCTGCTTGAGAAAGTTTCCACGCGCCGATTGGCTGTCCGGTCTGCTTCTATTTTATGAATGAAGTAGGGAATACTTAAAGAAGCCGTGAGCCAATCAGATTGTGTGTTCCCCTTGAGTCTGAGCTGAATGAGCGTGGGCGGGCTTTTCAAAGATGCTTTGTTTGACAAAAAATATAAAAAGTGTAATTGATAAAAACAATTAAAAAGAGAGGGTGCTTGATTGAATGAATTACAGTACGTGGCTAGCTCACACACTACTAATAGTTTATGTAAAGTATCTTGTGTTCCAAATTACCCTGGTTAGACAGCAACGGGACTAAAATCCTTAGCTATATTGGTTGCAAGGTACATATAAATAAATATATTGCAGTAAATAAGCCCTTGAGCTAGGTTCTCATTCAGAAAACCTTAACACCAGCTACAAAACAAATATGTATGGCCAATAGTTGATAATCTCTAGCATGTAAGTGGAAAACACATGGAGACTCATGTATTCTAATAGGATGATCTGATTGGCTTCATAAACAACTGGATGCAGCCTGGCAGAACTGGCAAGGGTTATAGGAAACCCCTAAGCAGCATTGAATGGTGTCTTAAAAAGCTTCACTAATATCCCTTATGTAGTACAGGGCTAAATTATACAACCCATAATTGAGAAAGGAAACCTCAAGGAAATAATAAACCTCTAGTTGTAAAGATAATCTTTGAGACTGAGTCCAGAGAGGGTATGAATCAAAATGTCTGTAAAGAATTGTTACGGTAAGTGATTCTGATTGCCCCTTGGACAACACTGCTTGATACAGTAGCTGTTAACTGCTGTAATATAAATATAATAGCATGGGAGGTATCCAGATACAATGTTGCCAGTTACTGTTGAACTGCAAACCACAGATCTTAGTACAAATAGCGAGGTGAATAAGGGTATAAATGCAGATGCATGTACAGAATGTAGTACATGGCAAGTGATTTTAATTGCTCCTCTTGCTAGTAGTAGCTCCTAAAAATCGTTGCTCATATAGAGTTTATAAAGCAAAGTAGGAGTATGAAATACACAGCTAAGCCATGCAGCAGAGTCTATTCGCGTGCACTCACACTGTGTGAAAGACATGTCTGCTGCTTCTGACCCTCATACAATTGTATGCCCGACAGCTGTTTCGCCTGACAGCGGTTTCTTCCGGGGTTACCTGAGAGCAGAACTCCATGGACTTAAAAAGGCTAGCATTACCACGGTTACGAGTGCCTACAGTTGCCGTTTTTATAAAAAAAATTAAACGGAGGATATGCTCTGAAGGTGAGTGCTACAGATGTATTGATGTGATTAAAACTATTGTTGATGGTTTAGATCCTTTTTTCAAATATGGATTATAGCAAACAAAACTTATTGGTGATAAATGTATGGTCATAAAGGAACTATGATTGATAGTGCATTGCTATGGATTGATATACAAGGATCGCACTGGGGGGAGGGGAATAGGGCTGGGATGGGGAAGGGAAAACCCTCGCTACTGCTAAAGATGGGGGTGACGGTGCTGCAATCAGGGGTGGGGTAGGTAAGCAACAACAAGAAACAGAACCCCAAGGAGAGCACTCAATCACTGTGAGTCACAAGTAAGGTGGAAATGTAGTGTATGCTTAGTGAGGAATGTAAATATTAAAACACTTTATTAGGAGTGAGTACTCAAATAAAATAGAACGCTGTAGAGTCAACGAGTAGGGACTCAAAAGTGAGCCAATATAACAGCGAATTAAAACCGGTCAGATGCAACAATAAGGATAGCCTAAATATTGTCCCTGCTCAGTAGGTGGCAGGGATGTAGATTTGGGCTAAGGTATAGCAGCTATGAAGGCGTCTACCTCAAACCTGTGGTCAGTGTGGGGTGGTCCCTAAGTATGTAACAAGGTAGACACCTTCATAGCTGCTATACCTTAGCCCATATCTACATCCCTGCCACCTACTGAGCAGGGACAGTATTTAGGCTATCCTTAATGTTGCATCTGACCGGTTTTAATTCGCTGTCATGTAGGCTCACTTTTGAGTCACTACTCGTTGACTCTACAGCATTCTATTTTATTTGAGTAATCACTCCTAATACAGGGGCTTATGCAGAGAGGATCGAGATGTACTGGGAAAACGGCAATAAAATAGCCACAGATTTGTCGTAAATTATGGCCGTATGCTGAAAGCAGCTTTACCTTCTTTTTACAGATGGTAGCAAAATTTCCAAGTTTTTCTGTCGACCTGGAACACGCCATATTATAGGGCAGAATGGCGCGTTCAAGCGCTTCGGTCCTACTGGAATACCACGCTATATTAGCATGGCGAGTTTCAGGTTCTCGCCACGTGTTTGGCGACTTTTACAATTCAGAAAACTGTTCTTGCGGATTTTAAAAATCGCGCCATGTTCTCGGGAGGAAAAGGTTTTGTGGCGAGTTTTTTGGCCAGAAGATGGCGCAATTTCCATATCTATCCTCTCTGCATAAGCCCCACAGTGTTTTAATATATACATTCCTCACTAAGCATACACTACATTTCCACCTTACTGTACCTGTGACTCACAGGGATTGAGTGCTCTCCTTGGGGTTCTGTTTCTTGTTGTTGCTTTGATATACAAGGAGTCAGATTTTTTGATTAAATATTAAAAACCCCAATTTATTTCTCCACCTTGTTTTGCTCAATGAATGATCCCAGTAAAAAAGGTGTAAATATCCTGGTCTCTGTGACAATATTGTGTTATCAGAGGAAGCAATAAAGTCTGCTGTACCTGTGTATTTTCATCTATATTTTGTGTTTCATTGTGTGTAAGCGAATTTATGCCGAATAAATTACAATTTATTTCTCTACCTTGTTTTGCTCAATGAATGGTCCTGGTAAAAAGATGTAAATAACCTGGTCTCCCATGACAGGCTTATTTACTGGTGGCAGAAAGGGGATCATTGAGCTTTATGCTATAAAGTCATGCAGGGATTTATATCATGAAGAGGAACTCATAGATTGCGAGCTCTCAAAACAAGTAGGGACTTACACACGTTACACAAAGCAGGAAAAGCGCAGGTTTCTCTTGTCCTTTTAAGTTTAGTGCCACCAGGCGAAGATGGATAAACATTCAGGGTGGTACCGGACCTAGGAATGTCCCAGAATCATAACCCGGTGTGAGGGGTATGGACTCCCGACTGCCAGTCGGACAAAGACTCAGCTGGAGGAGGATCTCGAGCACCATGAAGCGGGCATAGCTTCACCTGCCAATGCAGGGGCAACCATTCTGGACAGGGTCCAGGAGGATCTTCCAACCTTGGAGGAAGTGGAGGCAGAGGGGGAGGAGGAGAATGGGGAAGAAGAGGACTCAGAGGGTGAGCGTGAGCCCAGGAGGGCAGCCGTAGTAGCCCCAATTGCTTCCAGTCTCTATACCCCCAATCTTACCTTTCTTCTCGCTGTTTGAGGAGAGGGGGTCACCATTGAGCAGAGGTTGCAGTTGATTGCAGCTTCTCAAGGTGTGCAGCCCCCAAAGCCCCAGTGGGACCCTGACCAACCTCCACCACCAAGGGTGTTACACTACAGCTTCAGAAAGTTTGTAATGGCACAGATGACATTGATGGCTATTAAGACACACTTGCTTAAAGAAGCATATGAGTAGCACTGTAGATATTACTAGACACATGATTCATAAAGCTTGGCCCCCTGCAGAAGCACTTACTAAAATGCCCTCCTATTGTCTCTGTACATTCCTCCTACATACCTATTAGATTGTAAGCTCCTCGGAGCAGGGACTCCTCTTCCTAAATGGTACATTTATGTCTGAAGCACTTATTCCCATAACCCATTATCTGTATTTGTTATTTATATGATTGTCACGTGTATTACTATTGTGAAGCGCTATGTACATTAATGGCGCTACAGTATATAAATAAAGACATACAATACAATCTCAAAGTGTTTGAGGATCAGTGTTTCCAGTTCCGTGTGCCAGAACGGGACTGGATTTTGTGTTTGTCCCCGCTGTTGACAGGGAGAGCCCTGAAGACCTTCCAGGGGATCCCGACAGCTCACAGCAATGATTACCAGCATGTAAAGGCTCTTTTACTGCACCAGTATGCCTTCATTCCAGAGGCATACCGGGGAATGTTCCTGTCCGGGGAGAACACTGCCCTTGACACTCACCTGACATTTTCCGTCCGGTTCATTCAGCATGGCACCCAGTGGGTGGAAGGATGCAAAGCCACCAAGTACCACAGTTTGCTGGATTTAATGTTTAAAGAACAGTTTTTACAGCAGTGCCAGCCTGAGGTGAGAAATTGGGTGTTGGATCGCAAGCCCGGCCCTTGCTGGGATGCAGCAAGCCTGGCTGATGAATATATCACCAGCCCGGGCTGTCGGCGAAGAAGGTGCCTGCCCAGAATTGAGTCACCCCTGCTTGGGCACCCAAGGGCACCAAGTTCAATACCAGCGCTCCACACTGGAAGCCCAAAGCGTCTGTAGAGGGGAGTTCACTGAAGTCTGCAGAGTTCAAGCATGAGAAGATTGTCCGGAGTGGCACCATTCAGCAATCCTCCTCAGGGGCAATGCACTCCAGCTGAAAGCCTGTCACCACCATGGGATTGGTAAACACAGAGGAGTAGCGTGCAGCCATCCAGCTAGAGCAGCAGCAGAACCAGACGAAGATTTCTACCCCCGCAGCAAGTGGCGCAGCAGAGGCATCAGATGGGCATCAGATTGCAACTTTCGGGTTGCAGTCCAATGATGTGAGGAGAAAGCATTTGCGGCCAGTGACCATTGGAGCTCGCCAGGCAGCCGGCCTGCTCTACTCTGGTGCCACTGTTACACTGGTGAGACCTGATATGGTCAATCCAGAGGATCTGCTCCCGGGAACACGGATGCATGTCACAATGCCTGACGGGGGACCTCGCTCAATCCAAGTCACCAGGGTGTTCCTTGAATGGGGTTCTGGTCAAGGTATGAGAGGTGTAGGTGTTTTGCCTTGGTTGGATACTGAGGTGCTACTCGGTAATGTAGGGCACCTCATCTGCTCATTTGCGGAGGATGCGGCTCTGGTGGAAGCTATCACCAGGAGCTAAAGCAGGGCACTTGCCCAGGCAGGGGAGCCTTTGGTCCCCTGCCAACTGAGGATCTCACCGTTCCTCTGCATTTGGAACAAACCGCTCCAGAGGTGCCTGTGGAGACAAGGCATGTAAGCCAGACAGAGTCGATACAGTGTACTAACTCTCCTTCCAACTTACCTGTTTTCCAATCCCTTGACTTAGTGACAGAGAGTGAGTGGCCGGAGATGGTGGCACGGTTCAGAGAGGTGGTGTGGTCAGAACCCGACAGAGGGCATGAGACTCCAGGCATTCTTGTCTGCCTCTGAGAGTGGGTTGGACCGGTATCTCTGGCACTGTGAGCTCTTGTACAAGGAGCAAGCTCCTAATGCTCCAGACAGAGTGTGGACAGGTAGAAGACAGCTAGTGGTACCCAGGGAGTATAGGCAGCAGTTACTGCAGTTAGCCCACTCTATTCCACTAGCAGGGCATCAGGGGATCACTCGCACTAGAGCCCAGCTATTGCAGCATTTCTATGGCCCGGTGGCATCCAGCGCAGTGGTAGACTTTTGCCGGTCCTGTGATGTCTGCCATCGAGTAGGCAAGGTGGGTGAACATGTGAAGGCTCCACTGAACCCACTACCGGTAATTGGGGAACCCTTTCAGAGAGTAGCTATGGACATAGTGGGACCCCTGAAGAACCCTTGCTGGACAGGAAAGTGCTATATACTCATGGTGGCGGACTTTGCCATCAGGTACACTGAGGCTGTAGCCCTGTCCTCCATTGAAGCTAGCACAGTAGCTAAGGCATTGATTGTGATTTTTTTCTAGAGTAATATTTCCTAGTGAGATTCTAAATGATCAAGGGTCACAATTCATGTCTGAATTGCTTCACTATCTCTGGGATTCATGCGGGGTGACCCACCAGTGCACGACCCGTTACCACCCCCAGACAAACGGACTGTGTGAGTGGTTCAATAGTACCCTGAAGCAGATGCTTCGGGCATTTATAGAGGCCGTAGGGAAAGACTGGGAGACTCATCTGTAGCATTTGCCATTTGCATACCGAGAGGTACCGCCAGAGTCCACTGAATTATCACCCTTCGAGCTTCTATATGGCCGCAGGGTCTGGAGACCACTTGACCTATTCTGTGAGGGATGGGAAGGGAGACCACTGCTACTTCTGTGCTTCAGTATGTAGTGGATATCAGAGACTGGTTAGAAAGGCTCATAGGGTTAGCACAGGCTAACCTCAGAGAGGTTCAGACCAAGCAGAAGACTTGGTAACGATGCAGTACGAGTATCCGAACACTTGCCTTGCAAAATCTGGGGCAATTTCCCAGTAATGCTGCAACATTTCTGTGACATTTCTGCAGACAGACTAATGGCCCATCGGATTAACACAGCGGGGGTCCCATACAAATTAAATGGGACTGCCACGGACCCCCGCTGTGTTAATTCGATGGGCCATTAGTATGTCTGCAGAAATGTCAGAGAAATGTTGCAGCATTAATGGGAGATTGCCCCAGATTTTCCAAGGCAAGTGTTTGGATACTCATGGCTGCATCTGTATGACCAACATGCCCTTAGCAGAGAGTTCATCCCTGGGTAGCAAGTGCTTGTTCTGAAGCCCACTCGACAGAACAAACTTATGGCTGCCTGGGCTGGCCCGTATACGGTACTCCGGTCGATGAACAAGTGCAACTATGTTGTACAGCTAGATGGAGAGACAGGGAGACATAGGACATATCACATTAATATGTTCAGAGTGTGGCATCAGTGATGGCTATCTGTAGTCCACCGATGGGAGACCTGGCAAGCCAAGCTCTGCCCGACCTCCTAGGGGAAGCTAGGCAAAGGGGCACAGCGAAGCAAGTAGTGGAGGGGTCTCAGCTCAGTGCATCTCAGCGGGTGCAAGCATGAGTTATGTTCGAGCAGCACAGGGTCATGTTCACGGATATGCCAGGCAGGACCCATATCACTGATCACCCGGTCCACACTGAGGATCAGAGACCTCTGCATAAAAATGCCTATCGGTATCAGCAAAGGTCAAGGGGAGTATAGAGAGGGAGGTAGAGGAGATGCTCGCCCTAGGGGTAATTGTCCCGTCTCAGAGACCTTGGGCTTCTCCGGTACTTCTCATGCCCAAGAAAGATGGAACCACTCGGTTCTGTGTGGACTACCGGCAGCTCAATGCTCAGACAGTGTCAGGTGCTTATTTCATGCCCCGAATGGATGAGCTCTTAGATGAGCTTGTGGGAGCAAATTATCTGACCACTATGGATTTGTCCAAAGGGTATTGGCAAATCCCCCTGACCAGGAGGCCCAGGAGAAGTCAGCATTCATCACTCCAATTGGCCTATATGAATTCTCATCACTCCAAGTAGCCTATATGAATTATTGGCTATGCCATTCGGGATGAAGAATGCTTTGGCTATCCTTACAATGCCTGGTCAATAGGATACTGGAAGTGATGCAACGTTTTGCAACGGCACACCTCTTTGACAGCTGTGTTCAGTAATTTCTGGGAAGCCCACTTAGTGCCTGTAGCAGCAGTGCTGAAGTGGATTAGGGAAGAAGGGCTGACACTTAAACCAACCAAGTGTCTAGTTGGGATGGCAGTTTCTGTATCTGGGGCATAGAGTTGGTGAAGGGCATCTCAAGCCGGAGTTGGCTAAGGTAGAAGCCATATTTCAGTAGTCAGTTCCCCGGACCAAGAAGCAGGTCATGGCTTTCTTAGGCCCTGCTGGCTATTTCAGAAAGTTTGTCCCACAGTATAGTGCCCTTGCCAAACCCCTGACTGACTTAATGCAGGAATGACTCTCGGTTCTGGTATCCTGGTCTCCTGCCTGTGTGGAAGCATTCCAGGCACTGAAGACAGCACTGGCTAGTGCTCCCGTGCTTGAAGCTCCTGATTACAGCAAGCATTTCCTTGTACAGATCGATGCTTCTTACTATGGCATTGGCGCTGTTTTAAACCAAGTGGGCGAGGATGGAGGTGAACACCCCATCGTTTATCTGAGTAGGAAGCTGCTACCCGAGGAAGTAGCTTATGCCACTAATGAGAATGAATGCCTGGCCATTGTATGGGCACTCAAGAAACTTCAGCCCTACTTGCATGGCAGGGCATTCACTGTGCTAACTGATAAAAATCCCCTCAGCTGGTACAGAGGGAGTCGGGGGAGAATTGCAAATTACTTTGCTGGAGACTTGCCCTTCAGAAGTTTGACATTACCATACAGCACAAGAAGGGTAGTGAGCATGGTAATGCAATTGGACTCTCCCGACAGGACATCCTCAGCGACCCAAAAGCTTCCAGGAGATCCAGGATTGAGGAGCCACCTGATGGAATGACTTCCCCAGAGCCTTCATCTTGAGGGGGAGGTGTGATGGGAGGGGGTAACCAGGCTCTATAATAAAGGTCAATCTTGTTTGGTTACCGCTGCTCTGTGTATAAGGGTTCCAGTAAGTTAGCTGTTGACCCAGTAACATTGTATGATCACATTGTACTTTGTGTAATAATGTTTTTTTTTGTGTTTTTCCCTTTCTGGGCGTGCCATCAAGAAGTGATTGCTAGTGTATGAGTTTCAAGGGGGGGTTGCAGAGGAACCGTTGACAGAATGTGCCTAAAAGCTTGGGGTCCGTAGTTACTGGGTCCCCAATAAATGTATCTGGGAATTATGCCTTATTCTTGGATACATGTAGGCACATTGACCCAGCAATACTTCACCTTGAAAACGTAAGTGCGACTCACCACAAGGGTACCCTGCTTCAGCACAGCCCAGAAAGGAGAATGAGACACAGGGATAAATATGTATTCCTGTAGCTGAGGGAATCCCTAGGTTAAGGGGGGTACCTCAGCTAGTGCCAAGGTGACCCACAACCAGTATAGGATTTGTGGGTGCCCAACCATATATAAGGTTGGGGAGACTCTGAGAGTCCAAACTGAGTCAGATGGAAAGTGTGTGGGGAATAAGGTAGGCAGAAATAAAACAACATTTTTCCTTTTCTGTTCCCGGTACCCCCAAGACCTTCACCTAAAGTCCCACTGTGACAGGGGGAATTCAGGTACTGATAATTATGCCTGGGAAACATACAGTACATCTGAGTCCTTCATCCAGCACTCAGAAGGTTAACTCAGTAAGAATACTTGGGCAATCAGGAAGTAAGCTGAGACAGCTGACAACCAGCTTGATAAGGAGGCTACTGCCTGTAGTAGGTGGCTGACTCAGACTACAGAGCTGTTCTGTGCAAGCTCCTATCCAGAAGGATTGCCTAACCGCTCTCCAGGGACAGAGATTCCCAACCAAAGATACAGTAAGGACTTCAATATTGTCACGCTTGTGCTTTCCTCACAAGCGCAGGGAAAGGGAAGGGACCCAATAGTGAGGTGGGGAGGCCGCAGAGGATACGAAGGGAGTAAGTTGCCGCGCAGCTGGGGATCGGCGCACGTAGTCACGTGACCGCGCCACGCACATGAGAATACACGACGCGTCCGGAGGTGCGGTGCCTACTCAGAGACACGAGTGATCCAGCTGCATGTGCGCGCATGCTCTGACAGCAGAGCGGGAGTGCGCGCGTTCTCAGGCACCAACGCGGGGGTGTGGGAAGCCAACGCTTCAGCACAGGAGTCTGGAAACAGAAACCAGGAACATGGGCATGGAGTCAAGAGCAAACATCCAGAGAAGGATTGCATCTTGGAGAATGTCCATACATCTTAAAGGCATAGTGACAGAAACAGCAAGGTGCAGCGAAACTAAACATAACATAAGGGTTCTTAGTCTAATCCATTGGCCAAGGATTTATAAGCCTGCTACCACGTCAAGGTGAACCCTACTAAGCAGGTGCCTACACTACCTGACAGTAAACTAACCTCAGTAGTATAAGAGTGACTGTCCCAGTCTTCCGGAATCCGCAGGAGATAAGTAAATGTCCCAAGGAGGTCCAGACAGGAACAGTATGCGATGAGTACTAGCAGGCACCAGGGCAGGCAGCAAAAGACTAATAGCAGAGAGAAAGTCAAAGAGAGGCTTACTTCCTGTCAGGAGGAAGAGGGCAGGGTTTGCCAGAAAGCAAGATGGCGTTGCTTGCTTCAGAATCCTTAAAGACACAGGATCTTGACTCGCAGCTAGAGGGCGGCGATCAGAAGTAAACAGGTAAGGAAGGGCACACCGCAGGGGGCGAGTTCCGCACATCGTTACAAATATTGTTCCATAACTATTGTGGTATACAGTATGTTTAGAGGTTTGGAACTGAACAAAGCCAGCCAGCCCGATATATAGGGAGATCTTGCTAAACATTCCAGGCCCTATGTGGAGTAGTGAAAAAGAAAAATCAACTGCGCTCAGTGATAGGTGGTAAATTGTGAAATAATACCAGTGCCTTACAAAAAATGTGAAAGGGTGATCAGTTCAAACAATATATACAATGTTAAAGTGATTAACTTAAACAGTGAATAGGTGATTAAACCAGAACAAAGTAATCTCAATAAAACCTGTCCTGTTCACGTGTGTTTTTTTTATTTTTGATGAGGTGTACTGCAGCTGTTCTAATAGGATGGCTCCGCAACCAATACTAAGACAAAAAAAACAAAAAGAAAGAACAGCGCAAAACCTCATAGTGTAGTATATAAAATTATATTGATATCATTCAGCAGGTGAGTATTGCACGTACATTAAAATGAAATTAACAGGCATGACATGTTAGGGACATGTTACCACAGCTGCTCGCAGTGTGAATCCACTCTGAACTCTGCTGGGCTATGGAAGTATCCTTGTCTCTCCCTGGGGATGATTAGGTTATATCTCCCTCCAGAACATCATCACCTCATCGGATGGGGAACTGTGAGACTCCTTCCGCGTGGCCCGCTGGATGCTGGAGTTGCATAACTCAATTCCTCACTGATGCTGTCCCTCAAAATGTCTCTCATCTGACATAAGAGGCAGTGGTGCCGACGGCGAGTAATAAATCCTGCCACACACCAACGCTCCACAACGGGCTATCTGGTGCGCACTGCCGCGCGTTACTGACGTCACTCCGTGACAGGCTGGTTGATGTATAGTGTCGCGCACTGATGACGTCACTGTAAGCGTCCCGTATCATACGGATAGAATTAAACGATAGGCAATACCATGCGTTAGCAAAGATGGTTAAAGTCTAAGCAATGCTCTAACTCTGGAAGTGCAAACTGGAACGCGTCCTATTCCAACGCGTTTCATAAATAAATTACTTCGTCAGGGGATCTGAATCAGAATCCCAGAATCAGATTCCCTGACTACTAATCTTAATATATATAGTATAAAGACTAATCAAGGTAAAATGATATATAACCCTGCGGAAATCAATAAAGAGTTTGTGGCTTACTATAATAATTTATATAATTATGACCAAAACAACACAGATCTGGTAACAAAAATAGATAACTATATAAAAACAACTAGACTATCTAGACTAGACGAATCAGAGACAAGCCACCTACTGTAGGAGCATCTATAACAGAGGAAGTATCCGCCGCTATTAAATCTCTCAAAAATTCCAAGGCCCCGGGTCTGGATGGCTTCTTGAATCTTTATTATAAAAAGAACGAGGATATATTGAAACCCTATTTAATCAGATGGTTTAATGGGATTTTAAATGGCAAAACTCTGCCAACTGAGTCACTGGAAGCCTCAATTATAGTAATCCCAAAAGAAGGGAAAGACCCTACACTATGCCCCAGCTACAGACCCATTTCTCTGATAAATACAGATATACAAATTATTTGCAAAAATCCTAGCGACCAGATTGAACAAGGTCCTAAATATTTTGATCCACCCAGACCATGTGGGGTTCATCCCAGAGCGACAAGCCTCGGATAATATCTGCAGGATTAGTAATATTATTCACAATAGCAACATGAGCCAACGCCCCACACTGGTATTAGGACTTGATGCGGAGAAAGCATTCGACAGGGTGGCTTGGCCTTTTATGTTTCGGGTGCTTAGGGAGGTGGGACTTCATGAAAATTGTATTAATGGTATAGCAGCGCTATACTCCAGCCCAACAGCCACAGTCCACACCTCAGGCTATACCTCAGCACCTTTTAAGATTTCCAATGGCACCAGGCAGGTTGTTTGCAATCTGCATAGAAGTTTTAGCATCAAGAATTCAAGAATAAGATCAAATCCAGAGATAAAAAGCGTCCCTATAAGCAATGAAGTCTATAAGGTATCCCTTTTTGCAGACGATATTTTACTTTCTTTGACCAGCCCAGAGTCATCCTTAAGAAGCTTGTTTGACACATTGGATGAATTTGGCAAAATTTCACATTTTAAAGTCAACCACACTAAATTTGAAGCTATAAATATATGTATACCCAAGGAAAAAGAGAATGAGCTCAAAAAGAAATTTTCCATAAACTGGAAGACAGATAAGATAAAATATCTGGGGATCTTTATTAAAAAAAAAATACGAGGATATCTACAATGCAAACTATCCAAATTTAATCAAAACTCTGAAAAAAGATTTATTGAACTGGTCGAGACACCAGATCTCCTGGTCAGGCAGGATTGTATCAGTTAAAATGAATCTATTACCAAGAATATTATATTTATTTCAAGAACTCCCAGTAACAGTCCCAGCGAATGTTATTAGGGATTTGGAGAGTGATAGCCAAATTTATCTGGAACAGTAAAAAGCCTAGAATTAAGAAAAAATGAATGATGCTTCCTCTGACCAAAGGAGACCCTGGTGCAACCGGACTTTGCCAAATATTATGATGCAGCTAGACTGAGTTAGTTAATTTACTGGTCTGTATCCCCGGGTATAAAATCATGGGTGGATATAAAGAGAATGGAGGCCAAACTGCCAGATATGGCAAACCTTCTATGGATAAAAAGGAAAACAGAGCAGATCATTATAAAGCCCACCCAGTTTTAACACACTCTTTAAGTATCTGGGACAAAAACTGTAAATATAACAGATTTCATCTATCCCTTCACCTCTGACACCAATTAAATTAAATCCGGAGTTACTAGCATCACTACACTCAACTGTTTTTAAAAGATGGGAAGAAAAAGGGCTATCTTCTATTGATAATATGCAAAAAGGAGGTAGGATTAAGTCATTTTCTGATTTAAGTGAAGAATATGATATCCCGAATATACAAATATTTCAGTATATGCAGCTCAACCTTTATGTTTCCTCGATACAACCAAAATACAACCAAAAGAAAACCACAGCTGATTTCCATGTCAGGATTGCACCCGCAACGCTGATGGATGATGTCATCTCCCCTTTATTACCATCATGGCAGACACAGCTTCACACAGACACCCTCAGCTTCTGTCAGGAGCAGGATTGCTGAGTTTTCACTAGACTGCCTGTGATTTGCATTTTTTGCCTCACATCATTTATCCTGCTCCTTCTGACTTTGCTATACACTCACCATTTTGGTTGTTCACCAATACCCTATTGAACTGTTTGTGTGGGGGTTATTCAGTCTCTTTGTGGGACTTGATGTTTTTATTGTGGGTCTGGGGGACAGGGAAGTACCTCTCTGTTCCATTGGAGAGAGGGGGAACGGGCCTGACGAAGGGGTGTTCCCCGAAACGTTGCCCCCCTGCTTCTTCCCCATTGTTTGTACCCACCTATGTGTTGTCTTGACCCTATTGTATTTGTACCTTAATCACTGCCCTCTCCCCCCTCCATTATTCCCTCTGTCTTTGCCTGTTTTATTATTGCATGTTATTAATTTTTGATGTAGTGGATGTGGTTCTTATACTGGTGGTTTGTTTTACATATGTCATTTCATTTGTTCTTGGCATTATCCCTTTTCATGTGTTCTATTATCTATAGACAGTGTGTGCTGGGCTTTGTGTTATTTATAACTTACAGTAGTTTTGATTACTTCTCCATTTGCAAAAGTATTTTTACTTCATCTCTCTCACAGATATTTGGTGGATTATAGCATATCCCTACAAACATTTTCTTTGTACTTTTACCTCCACTGCTACTGTAATTCTATCCATGAGGTCTCTATATTCTCATCAATCCCATTATAAACATCTTCCCTTATAATAGGTATTAGATTAGTTTAACATATAAACATATTCCTCCTCCTCATCTATAGGTATTTGCTCGATCCTTCTGAAAAAGGGCATATCCCTCTAAATGAACTACCCAGTAATGAGTTTCATCCCATCAAGTTTCAGTAATGCCTATGATATTATACGGCTCCCTTGTAGCTATTAATTCAAGCTCCTTTTTATCTGTTAGTCTTCTTGCATTAGCAAGTATGCATTTAAGGTTTTGTCCAGTCTGTACTACTGTTATCTTATCTCTTCCTGCCTTTCTACTCTAATAGTATTGGCTGTATTTAATTGGGGTGTCTCCCTGCTTTACAAACTCTCACTTCCCCCATTCTACCTTCCTGACCCCTAGCTATTAATTTCCCATCCCATCTATCTATTTAGTTCATTATCTGTTTCTTGTCCCTCCCCCCTCCATCCTGTCCCTGTATTATATATATGTATTAAAAGTTACTTTGTCCAGGTCATTATACATCTTTAAGGGGTATTTTACCCACTTGGGGTATTTAGGAGTATACCATCAAAAGGATTGACTTTTCTCTCTCTTCCTATTCTAATAGAGAGTAAATAAAAGACGCTTTCTGATACACACTATTCAAAACAAGGTGAGGCACAGCTGTGACAGTGTACTTTATTGTAAGCTGGTTCAGCTCACTCTGCTAGAACTGTGGCCTAGAAAAGTAGTGGTTGTGGGTTCTAGTCCTGTTGGGCTGACATTATTCCAGTTATTAGGTTGGTGCCTTAGGCATATTATGAACTCTATATAGTTGATATGGAAGTCCTTTTAGAAAGTGTCGGATGGGACTCATGTAAATATACTTTGCATATCAATATCATGTGTGCTCCTTTTTCAACAGAGGCATGTCTCCCTAATTTATTTGGATGGATGCTTGAGGGGATATATATACAACTTGTGACTGCCAATAAAATTAGGAATGTGTCTGTGTCTTATTTTTAACAATCCGCAAACCGATTCTGAATTTGTCTGGATTGCAGTCAATGGCGAATTTGAATGAATCCGTTTGGATCGGCAAGCATAAAATCCGCAGGCAGATTTTGGTGCGCGGAACGTATTTTGGCAAAATAATTTGCGGCATTTCAGGAACCTAATCTTCACAGTTTCACCAATCTCTAATAATTACCCATGAGAAATATCTCCAAAATAAAAGTATTCCAAGAGGCTTGAAAATCTTCAAACAGCCCAATTCAAATTTAAATGATTCTGCATTCCTTGAGGCCTGAACAAAATCATTGATTGGTGTTCTTCAGAACGTATTAGAGTAGATTGTTGATATCTCAACATCAGAAATATCTTGCATTTAGATAATGCAATCAATGATTTGAAGATTAAACTTGAACCATTTGAATCAATTAAAGAATACATTAAATTAGACACAGAATTACAGGACAAACTGGATAGATTAGAAAAAAATACATTACGGTTAAAAAAACTAAATTTTTATAAGATAAAAGATTACTAAATTGGTAAAATTTTGAATTGGGCAAACCCGGGGGGTGAATGAATGCACTTCAAGTGCAAAACACGTAGAGGTCGTCACTAAACAAGCAACCTATGTCGTCATGCACACTGGGGGTGGAGCGTCTTGATCCTGATCAGCTGTAAGCGGCTCAGCTGTGTGAGTGAGGCTTCCCCCGTTTAGCCGTGTGCAGGACGCTCTCAGCGATGGATCAGCTGTTGCACTTTTCATTGCATCTCCTTCTGCCCCGGTGCTGCGAGCTGCTGTCCGAGTGGAACTCATGGCGGAGGGTCACAGTGACATTGTGATCGTCGGACTGTTCAGCTCTCATTTGGGATTGCATATATATATATATATATATATATATATATATATATATATATATGTGTGTGTGTGTGTGTGTGTGTGTGTGTGTGTGTGTGTGTGTGTGTGTGTGTGTGTGTGTGTGTGTGTGTGTGTGTGTGTGTGTGTACATATACAGAGACGCACACACACACACACACACACATGTATGTATGTATGTATGTATAAATATATTTATATATACATATGTGTGTATGTGTGTATGTGTGTATGTGTGTATGTGTATGTGTGTATGTATGTATATATATATATATATATATATATATATATATATATATATATATATATATATTAGCACACACAAACTATTAATTTCTGAGTGGAATCAGTTATATGGAGGTTGTGGCACCTCCCCCAGAGCTCACGATACCCAGAGCTTATCATCTTGCTGCAGGTAAGGAATCTATTATGGTTCTTCCCCCTCATACAGAGGTATAGGGAACAGAATGCAGTGTAGTGTAGGACTTGCACTTATTATGGTTTACCTTGACGATTTGGTGTGCAGGCTTATGATGCTTTGGCCAAAATATCTAACTAAATCTAACTAAAAAAACATATTTTATTATTATTAGTATTAGCATTATTATTAGTACTGAAGCATTATTTCTTGTAATTATTACCATGTATGTTTTGTCATTTGGATGTAGCATTGGTCTCCCGTGTCTTCTGTTGTATACATTTGCCAAGCTCAGTAGCACTCATTTTGGCATAAATATATATTCATGATGGGGTGGATGTAGGAGTTTGAGCTATCTGGAAATATGTGTGTTAATATATATATATATATATATATATATATACATACACACACACACACACACACACACACACACACACACACACACACACACACACACACACACACACACACACACACACACACACACACACACACACACACACACACACACACACACACACACACACACACACACACACACTTGTGTATGTAAATGTGCTTTTTTGTATAAAGAGTGCTCTTTCCTTTATTTTTTTCAGCAAAACAACATGTTTATTTTTCATTTGTTGACAAGAAGAATCCTTTGTTTAGATACAAAATTCCAATGGTATTTAACATAGTATTCATAATCGAGTTTATAATTTGCTTGACAATCCTTTAGTTATTGCAGGACATTGAAGTGTGATTTTTCTCTTTTTCCAAAGACACTGCTTTTGCTTAATACACTGTGGTTCTTACTTATCCCAAATTTATATTTCTAGTACTTTCAATACTTGCATGTATGCTCTTTTTGTGTCTAGTATGCTTCCCACTGTTCGTTACACCACTGTCATTTACTATTTTCTTTCTTGTCCTACTGTATTGTTTATTGTATTTCTCAGTTGTGGTGCAGTAGATGCCAACAAGCAATAACAAACTCAATTACAAATTCTCTCTGGAACTTACCAGTCCTTAGCCCAAGGATTAGTTGAATTCAGAAATGCAGCAGTAAAACATACGTTTTGCTGCTGTAAAAGCTATAGTTGTACATAAGACAACATCAATTGTTTTTTTTTTTCAACTTGTGTTTTATTATTTTGTGAAACTTAAAAAAAAAGGGGGAAGGGTGGGGGGAAAGGGAAACAGAAAATAAGAAGGGTAGGTACGGATGGTTAGGGGGAAGCATCCACAATGGTCTCCACACAGGGATCTTACAAACATATATATATATATATATATATATATATATATATATATATATATATATATAATCAAAAAATAAATAGATGATACCGTTCTGTGGCTAACGAAATGCTTTTATTTGTGTGAGCTTTTGAGATACACTGATCTCTTCTTCCGGCGATGTTACAATGAATGAAGCAAGCAAAGGGTATACTTAACAACAGTGTCTATTGGAATGTTATCTGTCCTGGTCCTTCCCCCGGTGTGGATGTGTTATATGGCTAGAGATGTCAAAAGGTTCCTGAAAGCAAGTGATGTAAGAGTTTGTGTGTGTATCAGTGTGAATAAAAATGAATTGAGAGCCCACAGTATATACAGTGCTTTACAAAAGGTGTGTGTGGAGTGGTAGTGGAAATGTGTGTGGGTGGGTGTGGAAATGTGAGAGATTGTAGCACAACTAAAAGTGTGTGTGGATACTATGTGGTCCCTATTGGTGTATAGGGATGGAAAAACATGGAGTATTAGTATGTGTAAGAGACAGCTGTGTGTGCATACATATAGCACAGTATGTACAGATATGGCCTTTAGCGCTCATGGGAAGAGATTTCACCTGTGTCAGTAATGACTCATAAAATTTCGATCTCTGTTTAGGCCACTGCTAAGTGTCCCGAACAGTTGCATAAATTTGTATTCATGCAATCATCTCTCTTTTGGTGTTTTAAGATTACCTTTGAGTATGGCAACCTCAGATCGTTCATCTTATGGCCAGAGTCAGAGAAATGTTCACCAACAGGACTGTCTCTTGTTCCGCGTGTGATGCTGTGGCGATGCAGGTTCATTCTCTTGTTTATCCCCTGCCCTGTCTCACCTATGTAGTAGCAGCCCCCTGGGCATTTCATGCACGTGATGAGGTACATGACATTGCTGGAGTAACAGGTGAACCTTCCTCTGATTTTGTATTCCCGATTCCTGTGTGGTAAATGGCTGATGTAAATGAGACTGTTGGCAGTAAAAAAAGTTTGTTTTGTGTGGGATTTGCTTGCAGTATATTCATTTGGTATGTATTTTCTGATAATTTAGACTAACATTTAGGTTTTCGGTGTACTTCAAACACTAGATTTCAGAAATAGATATTCAGTTTGGAGCCCAGAAACATAATTTATCACCTGATTAGTATTTATTTTTTTGTGGGCTAACAGAGTGAGACCTTATTTTATTGCTTTACAAATAAGATATACATAAAATAATGTATCACAGGATTCAAAATTAAGAAATTCACTGGCTGGATTCATTAAATGATAAGGGGTATTGAAACTCGATCCGACATTAGCAACCGTAAAAGTCAATGGCAGTTAATTGCAGATTGCACGCCAATATCCCTTATTCGATTTTAGTGAATCCTAGTCATTGATGCTAATGCAAAATAAATAATTGACAGGACCGCTCACCATGGAATATCTTGGATGTTATTATATCCAAAAGCCGCAAGGTGCATGGAGGAAGAACACAAGGTGGATCCAGAGAGGATCTGAAAAAGAACCCCCAAAAATGCACTCAATGCTGTTTTTTGTAGCAATATTAGTAGGACTGACTATGTCCATGGGATATAATATCTCCACCGGGCTGGTATCATAACCATGGGGTCAGCTACTATTAAAATAAAAATAATAAAACTGTATTACATCTATAGATAATACAATGTGAACTATTATTATTTACAGTGGATAAAGTTTTATTATTTTTATTTTAATAGTAGCTGATGCCAGCCCTGTGGAGATATTATATCCCACAAATATACTCAGACCTACTAATATTGCTACCAATACCAGCATTGAGTGCATTTTTGGGGTTCTTTTTCAGATCCTCTCTGGATCCACCTTCTATTCATTGGTTCTATTGTAAGGTTTGTACCAGTAACCTCTATAACTCAGCCCCTTCTGTTATGTTATTACATAAAATATGAAACTAACTGTGATAGTAAATAATTATTTTGATAACATTTGTTATGTTCCTAATGATGGATACAACGCAAATGAAATATTTTGCCGGTTTCTAAAGTGCGATGCTTGCAGATTATGGTGCCAATTCAACATGGAATGAGATGTTTTAAAACAGAAGGAGAAAGAGCGGCTCCCTGTGACATTGGGCAAATCACTTTATCTCACTGTGCCTCAGGCACCAAAAACATAGATTGTAAGCTCCACAGGGCAGGGACCTGTGCCTGCAAAATGACTCTGTAAAGCACTATGTAAAACTAGCAGCGCTATTCAAGAACATGCTATTATTATTTTTTATTAAAAAAGAAAAGAATAAAATGTGAAATAAGATGTATGATGTATGTGCAAACATAAGCAACTATTTTAACAATTTCACTCTCAACCAGAGAATAGGTTAAGAATTTTGTAGGTATATGTAGCCATGCATAATAATGACTGCGTACTGCACCGACACACTTTATTCGAGCAAATACCCAGTATGTACCTGGCAGATACCTGGAATGCGCCGCTCCTCACCTCTGACAAGCCCCGTTGCGTTTGCCTTCCCAGCCTGGGTTCATGCCTGGCTGACGGGCGGCTGATCTGTTAAATGATAGTGATTAGGATTTAATAGGCTGCAATGCTTCGCGTGTCTACCAGATGGCATAAATTCATGAATTGTAATGCAGTATATATATATATATACTGTGCAGTATTGCAGCCAGCGGGAATAAAATGCTTCAATCCCTGCCTGGAAAATAACCCAATGCACTCGGGCAGAAAACAGTCACAAACCTCAATACACCCGGGTATACCCGAATTCGTGGGACTAGCCGAGCTCGAATAAAGTGTGTCGCCAGTGTACATCTTCCCTGTTGGCAGTAAGTCCTGGTAAGTACAGGCCTGCCAACAGTAGTTATGGAGGTTTTCCCTCACACCCTGGTGTGGTGCCCTGTGTAAGGAAGGGAGTGGCTGTATGCTCTGAGTCCCTGGATAGTGACATCAGAGATGTGCCTGCCCCCTGAGGTATAAAGGGCACAACACTGTCAGTTAGTGTAGTTGGAAAAAGGTTGTGTTAGCCAGCAGTTGTGTGAAGCAGCTGGTAGAATGTATGCTACGGCATAAGGGATTGGAGGAATACTTTTGTGACCCTAGTGCAGTAACTAGCGGTAGCAGAGTGACCAATCAAGTCTGTCTAAGCCACACTGTGCCCAGGGACCTGGCGCAGTGTAGATCTCCCTAGGAGAAAGGGAATCCCACTTCAATACGGGAGGGCGTACCTGGCAAAGGGACAGCACGGAGAGATGTGCGGCTAGAGCCGGCAGCTGCGTGGGGCAGTCTGCTACATCCCAATCTACAATAAAGATGCCGTGTTCAAAGAAAACCCCACTGTGTGAGTGTGAGATTACTCTGCAGTGGCAGTCACCACCGAGAAGGAGTTCCTCACCAGGACAATCTCCCTGCGGAAGCATAGATCCTGATGAGGTGGAGGCGCTGCACGTGAAGTAAGTTGGACTCGTAACCACTACCTCAGATATCTGTCCTGATGATATCCTCTATAACACCAAGCGGGAGACTCAGGAGTCCTGTTACTTGCAGGTGCACCACCACACACGACCTTGTAATGGGGACCGGTTAGACCACACGGGCCAATGTGAGATTGGGTGGGTCAGACAAGGGGGGTCCAGCCGTTACAATTGGAGGCGCTGCTGAGATACCTGTTAACAGGACAGGCTTTTGCTAGGCACACACTAGGAAACAGAGAAAGTGTCTGTTGCCACTTTGTGCTGCGTGGGACGGAGCCAGGGGTAGTCAGGGAGATGCTGGAGCTGCATGCCGCAAAGACGCCTTGGGATCCGTTAGGGGTTAGTGAGTCTGGAGCCGGGGGCTATTGCTGTTCTAGTCGCCTTGAGGTAGCGCTAGCGGGGGACGCCTGAAGGGGTAAACTGGTAACTTAGGGCAGGAATTCTGGAAGGGTCCGCACTAGGCTAGCCAAAAGTAGGTCGACGCCCAAAGTACTGCATGGAAGAGCCAGAGTACTCTAGTCTCCATTCCAGATCACTTACCAAGGAGCACAGACTGGAGGAAAGCGTTACAGTAGACACAAAAAGAGTGAGCCTAGCCTGAGGTAGTGCAAACACGAGTTAGATCTACGTTAGGTACACAAGGTGGTGCACAAGGCATGTTTATTGTACGGATGTGGTAGCTGCCCCGCAGAGCGGAGCTCCACGTACAGGAAATCAGTGTTCAACGATCAAGAGAGACCTGTCAGAATGGAGGATCTGCACAGAGCAGAAGGTCCAGGATGGCAGGGAGAGAGACCCGTCAGAATGGAGGATCTGCACAGAGTAGAAGGTCCAGGATGGCGGGGAGAGAGAACCGCAAGAATGGAGGATCTGCACAGAGCAGAAGGTCCAGGATTGCGGTCAGAGGAAGAACACGCATATGAACTGTGCGTGGACGAAGAACAAGCTACAGGAGAGACTCTTGTGTGTTTGTTGTGGAATGGCGTGAAAGCCGTGGCTGCGCCGTATTTATCATGTTTTTGTTCTCGGGATGATACCCCTGAGAATAATGAGCATGACAGTGTTATCCGATGGGAGGAACGAAATGGACTTTGTTATACCCCAATTAACAAACAGCCAGACACTACCTCAAATGGGAAAAAGGACAATACTTACCAAAATGGCGGTTCCCGCGTTCCCGGGACACCGCGTGGGCATGCTGCAGAAAGTCTTGCAACTTTGCAGTTTGCTAATTGTTGGCCAGGATTGGCGCCAATGAGAAAACTCCACCCCGATGGAGAGTTTGGCGCGAACGCTGGAGATGCGCCCTCATGGACTATGACTCACTCGGCCCCAATGCTGGGTCAGCCTACAAGTCTACGAGACATCCCCCTAGTTTCAACCAGGGGGAGTGGTTTGCAGTTCCACCGGATGTCGACAGAGAAAGTAGGAGGAGGGGTTGCTAAATCAGCCCATGCCCTTCAGTTGCGAAGAGCCATTGACCAGTACAGACCTCTGAAATGAGTGCCTCCGCTGGTGAATATGGCTGCAGTTGCTGATAAAGTGGACCAGAGTCCGTTGATTTCTACTCATCCCTACTCGGCTCCAGGAGGCTTCCTGATCATCCGGGTAGAGGGTGTGGAGACTGTGGCGTGTCTTTGCCTGCAGTGCAGATTGCCGGGCGGAGCCGTGGGCAGCGAGGCCCGATGCCCCCACTGTGGACTGCAGTACATGTGGCCCATGACCACTTTTGTACCGGTACAAGCGGTGGGAGTAGCAGGAAATGTCCCGATGCCGATCGACGAGCAGCCGGGAGCACTATGGAATGAGAGTGCAGGTCCTGCGGAGTCGGAGTCAGGTTCGGTGCTCCCGACGGAGAAACCCAGCCATCGGAGAGGTGATCACCGAGGAGCCCATCGCCGGTCTCCTACTGGGATGCCTCGGCCGAATTGCAAGTTAGAATCCTCGGACGAGGAGTGTGCTAGGTTGTCGAGTAAGATGGTCATAAAGAGAGACTGTCATACTATTGGTACGCCATGGAGAGATGCCATTCCCCGTGGTGTAGAGACGCGGAGTAGAGTGTCTCCAGTACCGCGACCACCCGATCGCCGGAGTCCCACTGCCGTGGTGACTAGTGGATCGGAAGGAGGTCGATCCACCCCGACCCTGCGAGGTACTAAGATGACACCGTGCCTGTCGCAGACCCAGGGGGTGGAGGAGAAGGAAGACCGAGTCCAGAGCCAGACTGGATCGCGCAGCAGACGGGCGTTGCCGGATGTCCTCGTGGAGGAAGAGATCCCGATTGGGGATCCAACCCAAGATGGCGTCGAAGCACGTGCGTGTACGGAGGTGATTCCGGATGACCAGAGCGGCATCGAGTGGGAGATGATAGCGCCTCTGCGGTCGAGCAGCGGAAGTCGTTCACCTACTGCCAGACAGAATGGGCGCTCGAGTCGGAGAGTGAAGAGCCCAACTGCCGGTGAGAAAGAGAGACTTTGTGCCGAAGCCGAGACAGGTATTGCTGGAGAGCAGGTCGTAACCCTGTCAATGCCTACTGTCCGGTCCCGTCCCTCAACCCCAGCCACTCCCAAAGTTAGTCCCAAGGCCCTAGTTAAAGCTCCTGTCCCTGTCACTTCTAGTTTGGGGGTGTCAAGGGATTCCCGGGGTCCTATCCAAGAACGGACTGGAAGCCTGGACTGGGGAACTTCGGATGATGGGTCGGAGGGAGGAGGGAGGATGTCCCGACAAGTGTCGGTATCCAGTGATTGCCCTAGTGTGCTAAGCGTTACCGTTAGAAACACCGCACAGTACAAAGGAGTTGTTGAGCGATCTGAGGGTACGTCCGGGGTATCTTCGGGTGGGCCTGATGAGGAGTCGATAGAGGAGTCTATAGAACCTAGTTCCGAAGAACGGAAGGAGACTAGGTGGTGGGCCCCGTTGTACGAGGGGTATGTAGCCTGGTTTGACCGCACCCGATTTATCCTAGAGAGGGAGGGGGTGGTTGATCACTGGTGGGCTGCCGGGGACTTTGATGACGAGGCATACCTTAGGGCCCTAAGGGTAAGGTGGGATCGTATCCAGGCAGGCCTTATTATCCCAAAGGGGTCCGAAGGGTTGGATGACCCGGTAGAGACCGATGAGCCCCTCTCATGGGTGCTGCCCGGGGCAGCTGGCGAAAGTAAGTTGACCAGAGCTTGCCGAGCTGAACAGGCTATTGCGCCAAAATTCAGAAGGTCGCATGGGCTTGATTACCCGTATGTCCCGGAACCTCTAATGAGAGAGATAGAGGAGAATAGGGAGAGATGGCTTAAAAACGATATCCAGCACTATATCGTAGAAAAAGGGGGAGCCATTAAAGGAATTCAGGCCGAGCAGAGGGTAGCTCAACTTATGCGGGTCTGGAAGATAGGACGCAGTGTGTACATGCACAAAGTGGTGTATTGCAATGAGCGAGGGATACCACGGGAATACAGCGTGACTGTGCATGATGCCGCGGGGCGTGAAGTGAAGAAGCCAGATCCTTGACATTACTATTGAGTGCCAAATTAGAGTGGTCTGCTTTTTCGTTAGCGCTCCCTGCTGGTCAGTGAGTGAGATGGGCTTGCATTATTATGTCAATGTGATGATGTTTGCCATGTTATTTGTGTGTTCTTTTGCAGTGTTTCCTGGCGCAAGGTACACCAAATTTAGGTCCCAGCTGGGACGGTGGGTATTAACCAGGGGGAGTATGTAGCCATGCATAATAATGACTGCGTACATCTTCCCTGTTGGCAGTAAGTCCTGGTAAGTACAGGCCTGCCAACAGTAGTTATGGAGGTTTTCCCTCACACCCTGGTGTGGTTCCCTGTGTAAGGAAGGGAGTGGCTGTATGCTCTGAGTCCCTGGATAGTGACATCAGAGATGTGCCTGCCCCCTGAGGTATAAAGGGCACAACACTGTCAGTTAGTGTAGTTGGAAAAAGGTTGTGTTAGCCAGCAGTTGTGTGAAGCAGCTGGTAGAATGTATGCTATGGCATAAGGGATTGGAGGAATACTTTTGTGACCCTAGTGCAGTAACTAGCGGTAGCAGAGTGACCAATCAAGTCTGTCTAAGCCACACTGTGCCCAGGGACCTGGCGCAGTGTAGATCTCCCTAGGAGAAAGGGAATCCCACTTCAATACGGGAGGGCGTACCTGGCAAAGGGACAGCACGGAGAGATGTGCGGCTAGAGCCGGCAGCTGCGTGGGGCAGTCTGCTACATCCCAATCTACAATAAAGATGCCGTGTTCAAAGAAAACCCCACTGTGTGAGTGTGAGATTACTCTGCAGTGGCAGTCACCACCGAGAAGGAGTTCCTCACCAGGACAATCTCCCTGCGGAAGCATAGATCCTGATGAGGTGGAGGCGCTGCACGTGAAGTAAGTTGGACTCGTAACCACTACCTCAGATATCTGTCCTGATGATATCCTCTATAACACCAAGCGGGAGACTCAGGAGTCCTGTTACTTGCAGGTGCACCACCACACACGACCTTGTAATGGGGACCGGTTAGACCACACGGGCCAATGTGAGATTGGGTGGGTCAGACAAGGGGGGTCCAGCCGTTACATATATATAAAAAGAGTAATATTATTATAATAGACCCTCTCCTCTATGTAAAATTAGCAGCTTCACACAGAAACACCATTCTCACAATTTAATGGAGAAACCCACGTCTCACCACTGGAAGTAAAAACATATATGTGTGTGTGTGTGTGTGTGTGTGTGTGTGTGTGTGTGTGTGTGTGTGTGTGTGTGTGTGTGTGTGTGTGTGTGTGTGTGTGTGTGTGTGTGTGTGTGTGTGTGTGTGTGTGTGTGTGTGTGTGTGTGTGTGTGTGTGTGTGTGTGTGTGTGTATAAGCAATACGATACCGTTTGGAAACGAAATCAGCAGGCAGCACTCCAGAATTGAACAAACAAGTGTATTGAATTTTTTTTTTATTTTTTTTTATATTTTCAATACATTTGTTTCAATTCTGGAGTGCTGCCTCCTGATTTCGTTTCCAAACGCTATCGTATTGCTTATTCTTCATTATAGGATCTGCACCCAAACCAGTGACTATTATTACGGAGTGCTTTTTGTTCTTTTACTATGTTATATATATATATGTATATGTTTATATGTATATGTATATGTATATATGTATATATGTATATGTATATTTCTTTCATTACATAGTTTTTAATAACTTATTTATAGTATTGTATGTGGTATTGCTATGCTATTGCAGTGTGTCTGCACTAGGGTGTCCGCTTATTTATATATTTATTTACATATTTATATTTTTATATCCATTCATATATAATTGTTAGTTGCCCCCCCTTTTTAAAATTTTTTAATTGCTCACAGCATATTTGTAATCCATCCATGCTATGGCTCTTTTTAGGGGAGGAACTACCACTTAGTTTAGTTAATCACGATCGAGACACTTTAGTACATATACTGTACACTGCCATTTCTGTTCAGGGACATTCCCTTTGATAAAGTTGCATTTGTTGCGACGAAACGCATCAGGGACGTACCTTATGACGTCCGTCATCACGTTGTGTGCATCCTTTACGGCCGGGGAGCACATGGTGTAATAGTGAGGCTCACTCATGAAAAAAAAAGAGGTTAAACCGGCGCCAAAAAAAGGGTAAATACCAGTCCTGTTATGACAGTCCAAATACAGTCCTTGGGATGATGAATGGTGATGAATCTCACCTCAGCAATGCATATATGAAAAAGAGAAAAAGAAAAAGAAAGAGAATAATGGTGCAGTAAATCAACACAGGAGGGGGAAGGAAGGGGGGGGGGGGGGAAACACAGATATTAGCAACAAGAACAACAAACAGAGCATACAAACATGAAACACAAGCACGGCCTAAAAAATAATACAAAGCTTATTTATTAGCGTGGACATGTGTATTAACCGCATCCGGAGGGGCAAAATTGCAACCCTACTTACGAAATGCTGGAAAGGTACAGGCAGATCTGCTGTAAGCAGCTGGGCTTTCAGGATGGCGACCGGAGCACTTGTGCTGGCGTCTACACGTGACTGGGGAATCAGGCGGATGTCTCCGATGCCGAGGCCTCTGGGCGGACGTGACGTCACCCCCGTTGTGTACTCTCCACCGGCTCACAGGACTCCAGTCCTCCAGTCCTCCTTAACAGCCGCAATGTCGCCGTGCCTCGGTTAAAACACTTGTAGGAGACTGCAGAATTTCTCCTTTGAAACTGCAGACTGTACCACAGTAAAAACACTCTAAAACTTGGAACTTCCCGACGCGTTTCGTACGCATGCGCGTACTTCTTCAAGGGATGTGCTTGTCTGATAGTCTCTAGGATATATATACCCTTGATCCAAAGTCCTGATTAGTTAATTGGATAAGTGGTATTAACCCCAATTTGGGCTAATAGACAACAGCACATAGACAAAGGCCTATGCTAATCTACATACATAACAAACATACAACATTAGTTTGGGATAACAGAAAAGGGAGAAAGAACGTTAAAAACATTTAAAAAACATTTAAAAAGACATTAAAAAGACATTAAAAATATATACAGTGGCAGAACAGATAAATGACTTCAAATGATTATAAAAAGGCTTTGAGTTCAAAATCGATGTTCATTCCTTTAGGGGAGAGAGTTTTAAGTTCATATATCCAGTAAGCCTCACGTATACTGGCCTGCTGGAGTCTACTCCCCCCTCTAGGGTTAACATCAACCTGCTCTATTGCCTGGCAGATAAGACCCTTGGGATTCTTATCATGGTACAGAGAAAAATGGTGTGAGACACTATGTGTCACTAAGCCCCTTCTGATATTGTAAATGTGCTCATAGACACGTCTCTGGAAAGTTCTCCCTGTTCTGCCCACATATTGCAAGCCACAAGGGCATTGCAATCAGTATATAATGTATGTGGAATGGCAGTTAATGAAATTGTATATGGGGTAACTCCTATTAGTAACATTAGATGTAAATTTTTTTGAATTTTTACTAAATGAACATGCTACGCATTTTGCACAGGTGAAGAAACCTTTTAAATTCCCTCCTAGTTTCTGCTTTCTTTGGTTCACTGGACAACTAGGGGCTAGTTTGGATTTTAAGTTATTAGCCTTGGAAAATATAATGTTGGCTTTTTTTGGAAGGATATCTGCCAATACTTCATCTTGTAATAAAATAGGCCAATACTTGTTTATAATTTGTTTAATTTTTGGCGCCATCTCATTATATTGAGTGATGAACGCTACCTGATTGTGATGTTTATTTATTATTTCCTTTTTTTTAACCTCATGTTGAAGTAAAGTGTCTCTATTAATCACATTGACCTGATTGAAAGCCTCATTTAATTCAAACTCATTATATTTTCTATTAATAAATTTATGTTTTAGATCTTCTGCTTGTTTTTTAAAAATCTCGTCTTCTGAACAGTTACGTTTAAGACGTACCAGTTGTCCCTTTGGAATGTTTCGCAGCCATTGTGGATTATGGTGACTATCCGCGCGCACATAGTTATTTGCCTGCACAGGCTTGAAGAAGGTTTTAGTGTGCAATATATCATCTTTGACATATATGTGGAGGTCCAAAAAATCGATGTGTTCAGTACTAAAACTACAAGTGAATTTTAAATTAAGGTGATTGTCATTTAAATAAGTGCAAAAATCATTTAAAGAATCCTGAGTGCCTGACCAAATGAAAATCACATCATCAATGTAGCGCCGCCAGAGCACCAGGTCTGCCCCTAGAGGACAGTTGTTCCAAATAAACTCCTCCTCCCAACTGTCCATGAATAAGTTGGCATAACTAGGGGCAAACCTCGTGCCCATGGCGGTACCACATTTCTGAATATAATAGTGAGAATTAAATGTGAAATAATTGTGTGTTAAAATAAACCAAATACTCTCCTTTGTAGAGTATTTGGTTTATTTTAACACACAATTATTTCACATTTAATTCTCACTATTATATTCAGAAATGTGGTACCGCCATGGGCACGAGGTTTGCCCCTAGTTATGCCAACTTATTCATGGACAGTTGGGAGGAGGAGTTTATTTGGAACAACTGTCCTCTAGGGGCAGACCTGGTGCTCTGGCGGCGCTACATTGATGATGTGATTTTCATTTGGTCAGGCACTCAGGATTCTTTAAATGATTTTTGCACTTATTTAAATGACAATCACCTTAATTTAAAATTCACTTGTAGTTTTAGTACTGAACACATCGATTTTTTGGACCTCCACATATATGTCAAAGATGATATATTGCACACTAAAACCTTCTTCAAGCCTGTGCAGGCAAATAACTATGTGCGCGCGGATAGTCACCATAATCCACAATGGCTGCGAAACATTCCAAAGGGACAACTGGTACGTCTTAAACGTAACTGTTCAGAAGACGAGATTTTTAAAAAACAAGCAGAAGATCTAAAACATAAATTTATTAATAGAAAATATAATGAGTTTGAATTAAATGAGGCTTTCAATCAGGTCAATGTGATTAATAGAGACACTTTACTTCAACATGAGGTTAAAAAAAAGGAAATAATAAATAAACATCACAATCAGGTAGCGTTCATCACTCAATATAATGAGATGGCGCCAAAAATTAAACAAATTATAAACAAGTATTGGCCTATTTTATTACAAGATGAAGTATTGGCAGATATCCTTCCAAAAAAAGCCAACATTATATTTTCCAAGGCTAATAACTTAAAATCCAAACTAGCCCCTAGTTGTCCAGTGAACCAAAGAAAGCAGAAACTAGGAGGGAATTTAAAAGGTTTCTTCACCTGTGCAAAATGCGTAGCATGTTCATTTAGTAAAAATTCAAAAAAATTTACATCTAATGTTACTAATAGGAGTTACCCCATATACAATTTCATTAACTGCCATTCCACATACATTATATACTGATTGCAATGCCCTTGTGGCTTGCAATATGTGGGCAGAACAGGGAGAACTTTCCAGAGACGTGTCTATGAGCACATTTACAATATCAGAAGGGGCTTAGTGACACATAGTGTCTCACACCATTTTTCTCTGTACCATGATAAGAATCCCAAGGGTCTTATCTGCCAGGCAATAGAGCAGGTTGATGTTAACCCTAGAGGGGGGAGTAGACTCCAGCAGGCCAGTATACGTGAGGCTTACTGGATATATGAACTTAAAACTCTCTCCCCTAAAGGAATGAACATCGATTTTGAACTCAAAGCCTTTTTATAATCATTTGAAGTCATTTATCTGTTCTGCCACTGTATATATTTTTAATGTCTTTTTAATGTCTTTTTAAATGTTTTTTAAATGTTTTTAACGTTCTTTCTCCCTTTTCTGTTATCCCAAACTAATGTTGTATGTTTGTTATGTATGTAGATTAGCATAGGCCTTTGTCTATGTGCTGTTGTCTATTAGCCCAAATTGGGGTTAATACCACTTATCCAATTAACTAATCAGGACTTTGGATCAAGGGTATATATATCCTAGAGACTATCAGACAAGCACATCCCTTGAAGAAGTACGCGCATGCGTACGAAACGCGTCGGGAAGTTCCAAGTTTTAGAGTGTTTTTACTGTGGTACAGTCTGCAGTTTCAAAGGAGAAATTCTGCAGTCTCCTACAAGTGTTTTAACCGAGGCACGGCGACATTGCGGCTGTTAAGGAGGACTGGAGGACTGGAGTCCTGTGAGCCGGTGGAGAGTACACAACGGGGGTGACGTCACGTCCGCCCAGAGGCCTCGGCATCGGAGACATCCGCCTGATTCCCCAGTCACGTGTAGACGCCAGCACAAGTGCTCCGGTCGCCATCCTGAAAGCCCAGCTGCTTACAGCAGATCTGCCTGTACCTTTCCAGCATTTCGTAAGTAGGGTTGCAATTTTGCCCCTCCGGATGCGGTTAATACACATGTCCACGCTAATAAATAAGCTTTGTATTATTTTTTAGGCCGTGCTTGTGTTTCATGTTTGTATGCTCTGTTTGTTGTTCTTGTTGCTAATATCTGTGTTCCCCCCCCCCCCTTCCTTCCCCCTCCTGTGTTGATTTACTGCACCATTATTCTCTTTCTTTTTCTTTTTCTCTTTTTCATATATGCATTGCTGAGGTGAGATTCATCACCATTCATCATCCCAAGGACTGTATTTGGACTGTCATAACAGGACTGGTATTTACCCTTTTTTTGGCGCCGGTTTAACCTCTTTTTTTTCATTTGTTCCCCTGACTGGTTGTACTACCAGTCTTTCACCTGGCTGCCTGAACATTTATATTTATAATTCTAGCGCTGTTTTGCACCTATTCTCTTTTTTCAGTGAGGCTCACTCAGATACCTTATTGAAAGGAGGATTTCAAGTGAAACCGAAGAGACATCGCTGCTGGGAGCTGGATTCCAGTTGTTCGTGGAGTTTCTACTTGATGCCAGATTGTACCTGCCTTGGTGGTGATTATATATATCACATACTGCTATATTTTAACTTGCATATTGTGAGTGTTTTTAATCCCCCCACCCATTCTTCCCCACATTAAATTTTACAGTGTCACACTATGGGGCGTGCGCTCTCTGTTTTCTTTTTCTTATAGATTTTGCTGTGGAATTGGTTTTTCCATTTTGAGAGCTGCCGTGGACCCCTGGATCCTGTACATTGTCCTGTTGTCACCTTTCAGGATTCACTTTAGGGTTTGGACATTGGACTTTGAATCATTTATGTCAATTATTGTTTATTTGAATGTTTATTCTAGTATGTTATTAATATTATATTATTAATGGTTTTATTATTTTAGGGTAATTTGTATCAATTTTTGTTATATATATATTATTGTTAATAGATTGGCGCTACTTTATCCCCTTTTCTGTCAATACACTTTAACCCCAAGTAGCAGCCTTTAGTTTTTAACACAGGTGATTTACACTATTTATTTATTATATTTAATTATATATTGATAAAATGATGCAAACAGGGTTAATATCTTCCCCATTAACTAATGATGAGAATATATCTATAGATGTGGGAGTTAACATCAAGGAACAGTGTTTAAAACTAGAAAATTTAATGAAGGAGGAAATGCGTCACTGGTGGGACGCGTACTCACTTCAGGATTATTTAGAAAGGAAAATCATTCCTCGAGGCTTAAGGGTTACTATAAGTCCAACATTTGAGACTGATATAGAATTTATGAACAGCTGGAACAATACACTTGACTCTTGCTCTTTTTCATTGATGAGACTCTTGATTGAATATAGAGATGCAAAAGTTAAGATACTTGAAACTGAGATTGAGTCTAACCAAACAGTGTTGTTACCCTATTCGGATAATGAGGAATTCATAGAATTGGATCACTTGACTATTAAAAGAGTAAAAACCTTTGAACAGGATTTAACAGCTAGGAAACAAAATAAATTAAATCGTGACAAAGATGACTATGCCACTGACAAAGTGAGGATTTGGAAAGACCAAATAGCTACAAGAATTTTAACAAGAAGGGTAAATATTACTCTCATTCATAGGTGCGTACCCATGACGGGCATCAGTCAAGATCTGGTGAAGCCGTGGGGTCTGGTCCTGTTGGCCTGTTACATCGCCCGGAAAAACAAATCTTGCATAAAGGTACAGGTAGTAATCAGACCACTGGGAACAGATACTCGGTTTTAGAGGTGGAGACACTCCCTAACAGTGGGGTGTCTGAATTCTTATCCCCCTCTGATGCCGGCATGGGTGCGCGACCGAAGGATTGCAGGGATATACACAAACCCCTGCATTTTTTAGACAAAACTCCACAACAAGAGAAAAAAATAAAGGAGAAAGAAAGGGGAAAATCATATCCATTATGGATGCCCAACAAACCTGTCCAATTAGGAAAAAGAGGGGCAGGGGAGTTAGAGGCGGGGGAATCATCCAGAGAAAAAAGGAGAACGGAAGAAAATGAACCCTTCCAGAAAGTAGTGGGATTTTTAATCTTTCAACCTTTCAATTATCAATGTATCAATCACTACTTCTGGAAAATGGACTCTCCTTTGCACCCAATGCAGGCCCTAATGCCTTCCAATTGTTTGTGGATCTTAATAGCTTCATCCGTAAACTTACGCTCAAACGTCATTTTAACATACAAGCTAATAATAAGAAGTTAGCAAGATCCACATTTGTTACTAGTACTCAGGAGGAGGTTTGTCTTGATGCACTAACCGACCTGTTGATTGAGTCAGAGGGAACGCGGGGTTCCTTCAACGATGATTTTGACAAATTTGACATCACTGTGCATTCAACACAAACATTGGATAATGATTTGGATGATGGGGCAGCCATTATGCATTCCCCATTTAAGCCAAAGTCACTGTTCTTTCCCTACCAATCAAAGGGAGGGTACATCGATGCTTTTTACAATTTAGTACTTAAAGATTTTGAGGCACTGTGCAGTAAACCATTTAGATTCAACAACATCTAAAGGTGAACTAGATGCACTTTGTGATTTGAAGGAAAACAGAGACATCGTTATTAGACAGGCTGACAAGGGTGGGGGCATAGTCATCCAGGATAGATCAGCCTATTTAATGGAGGCCTGTCGACTACTGGGTGACTCTGCCTCCTATACTCCCTTGCCAGATGATCCCACATCACGTTATCAGGTGTTGTTAAAACAACATCTGTCTTCAGCCATGGAAAAGGGTATTCTCACTAAATCTGAATTTAAATTTCTATATTCTGATCACCCCCGCACTCCTATATTTTATCATTTGCCCAAGGTCCACAAGTCTTTGGTGGATCCCCCTGGGAGACCTATTATCTCGGGGATCGAGTCGATGGCGTCCGGCCTATCCCAATATGTTGATTACTATCTTCAACCCTTTGTAGCTAAGCTCAGGTCACATATTAGGGATACGCTGCATGTCATCGACTCGATTTCTGAGTTTAAATGGAAGCCCAGTTACCTATGGGCTACATGTGACGTGTCATCTTTGTACACGTCCATAGACCATTCCAGGGGGATCAGGGCCATTGACTTCTGGCTGAGCACGGATTCCTCTATTCCCACTATTCACAAGGATTTTTTATTAGAAAGTATAAAGTTTATTTTAACTCACAATTATTTTTCTTTTGAGGATTCATTTTATTTACAAATCTGTGGAACGGCCATGGGTACGAGGTTTGCCCCCAGTTATGCCAATCTCTTTATGGGATACTGGGAAGAAACATCAATTTGGCCCAATATAGAGCTGGGGGCGGGCATCGTATACTATGGCTGTTTCATCGATGACATTATTATCATTTGGGAGGGTGATATCACAACCTTTTCTGATGTCTTGGCTTCCTTCAATCACAATGATATGGGCTTGAAATTCACATTGGATATTAGTCCTACATCTGTGTTTTTTCTGGACCTTGTTTTAACTTCAGATCCAGAAGGTAATATCATTACCACCACACATTTCAAGCCTGTTGCAGTGAAGAACTATGTTCAATCTTCTAGCAACCATCATGCACAGTGGCTTAAGAGCATCCCCCTGGGACAGTTTCATCGTCTCAAAAGGAACTGTTCCAGGATAGTGACTTTGTTTGCCAATCCTAAGATGTGTGTAAGAAATTTTTGTTGAAGGGTTATAAACCCGGCTTGGTCTCTGACTCTTTCAACAGGGTGGTGTCATCTGAGAGGTCATCACTGCTCAAAAAGTGCACTATTAATAATAAAAACTGTCGTTATGATACCCAAAGGAGTGGATCATCAAATATAGATGGGGTTTCGCGGTTTATTACCACCTTCAACCAATCCCACAGATCCATTCAGGGTATATTGAATACCCATTGGAGCATTTTAAAGTGTGATCCCCACTTGGGGAGCATTATTCCTGAGAAAATTCCCATTGTATATAGGAAGGCCAAGAATATCAAAAACATTCTAGCTCCAAGCAAACTGAAAACTACGGTTGCGGCTGCCGGTGCCGCTTCTGTGAGCCTGACTGGCAATCACAGATGTGGCAGGGGTCGGTGCATCACGTGCAAACATTTAAATACCACAGTGGAGTTTGCTTCCCTTCATAAGAATGGACGATATGATGTAAGAGGCAATATTAATTGCCTCAGTACATTTGTCGTTTATCTTTTACAATGTGGTTGCGGCCTCCAATATATAGGTCGCACCACTCGGTCCCTCAGTACTAGATTCCTGGAGCACAGGAGGAATGTGGTAAATGGTGTCACTACCCATAGTTTACCAAAACATTTCATTAATATACATAATAAGGATCCAGAATCCTTAAGAATTATGGGTATTGAGCACATTCCTCCTAGTGAACTAGGTGGGGACCGTTTCAAAACACTCTGTAGAAGGGAGACTTTTTGGATACTCGGGTTGGGGACACTCACCCCCGGTGGTCTAAATGAATGTTTGGATACCAGTACTCTGGTATAAGCTTGTTATAATCATTTTGGGTACGTGCTCTCTGCTATACTCTTTGCTGTCTTTACGTCCCCATCCCCTCTTTTTATCAAATCCCTATCCACTGCTGTAATTCCTTTCCTACCCTTTCCAACCCCCCCCTCCCCTCCCCCCCCCCTTCTCCTCCATATCCCCCTTTTCCATTCCCTCCCTCATTTCTTCCCTCCCCTCTCCCCTATCACATTTATCCCATCCTTTCCCTCACATATTAGTTTTCAAACCATCCATATCCATTTTCCCACTCCTTCCTTCTTCTACCTTTTTCTAATCATTTGATATCTACTGATACTATAATAAATTAATTTTTTTGTCTATCTTGTATATTACTGGCATATGCCACCTGTGTATGTTACCAATATGGGTTATTATATATATATATATATATATATAAAAATATATATATTTAATGCATGTCTAATCCCAAAAACAGCTTTTGAATTTGTATATATGAAAGTGTCAACACACAAGGATTCTATCTGAATACTGATTTGATATTATGTGCACATTGTCAGGTGCTTTTATTATTCATTTTTAAATTCTATTATGTATATATATTTTATATAGTAACTGTAACACTTTAGGACACTCATAGTTTGTTATGCTTTTGAGTTTATTTTATATTTCTTTCATTACATAGTTTTTAATAACTTATTTATAGTATTGTATGTGGTATTGCTATGTATGTACAACATTATGGCAGTGTGTCTGCACTAGGGAGTCCGCTTGTTTATTTATATATTTACATATTTATATATTTATATCCATTCATATATAATTGTTAGTTGCCCCCCCTTTTTTAATTTTTATAATTGCTCACAGCATATTTGTAATTCGTCCATGCTATGGCTCATTTTAGGGGAGGAACTACCACTTAGTTTAGTTACCAATCACGATCGAGACACTTTAGTACATATACACTGCCATTTCTGTTCAGGGTCATTCCCTTTGATAAAGTTGCATTTGTTGCAACGAAACGCGTCAGGGACGTACCTTATGACACTACGTCATCACGTTGTGTGCATCCTTTATGGCCGGGGAGCACATGGTGTAATAGTGAGGCTCACTCAGATACCTTATTGAAAGGAGGATTTCAAGTGAAACCGAAGAGACATCACTGCTGGGAGCTGGATTCCAGTTGTTCGTGTACTTTCTATTTGATGCCAGATTGTACCTGCCTTGGTGGTGATTATATATATCACATATTGCTATATTTTAACTTGCATATTGTGAGTGTTTTTAATCCCCCCACCCATTCTTCCCCACATTAAATGTTACAGTGTCACACTATGGGGCGTGCGCTCTCTGTTTTCTTTTTCTTATATATATATGTATGTATGTATGTATGTATGTATGTATTTATGTATGTATGTATGTATGTATGTATGCATGTATGTATGTATATATATATATATATATATATATATATATATATATATATATATATATAAATATATATATATATATATATATATATAAAGAAAAGAACGACCTAGGCGCAAATATGCAGGGAGAGAGAAGAAAAAAAACAAGAAAAACATCATAGGGCAGTATATCTGAGCAATTGAGGTGTTAGATGGTAAGGTATGCACTTACACTTAGTACAGCAAATATCAGCTTTTAATCCACTCTGGGATAAAGTTCCCACGCTCTGATTGGCTACCATACCATGTGAGGGCGGCCATGTGCCTTTTCATGACGTCATCTTAAAGGCAATTGAAGCAAAGCCATTCTGATTGGCTGTGCTTTCATTCCCTTTAAGTGACGTCATCATTTTTTTTTTTTGTCGGCCAAAACACATGGTTTTCACGGCCCAATCAGGACCGTGGGAACCATGACGCAAAATGTGACGTCATAGGCCTTTAAAAGCCTATGTCGTCTCATTTTGAAGCCAGACGCCGCGGAGGAAGGACCTCTGGCCAAGAAAGACCAGGGCGTGGCCGCAGACGGGGAGAAGACCCCGCCCCGCCCCACTGGAAGGAGATAGAAGAAAGAAGAACACAGATGAAGATGGATTACAGATAGAAGACCCGTGGAATGATTTGGATTTTTAGTTTAATGTTTATTATTTTATGGTTTTTTATTTTATGGGTTCCTGATCGTGGATTGGTTCGTGAGTAAGCTGCGCAACGGGAGTCGGTGGTGGCAAGTAATGGTAAGTGAACTACAGTAAAGAAATGTATTTTATTTAACTTGTTAATTTTTTCAAAAGGTTTTTTAACATGTGTATTTTTTTTTTTGTGGTATATCATTTCTTGCCACTGTATGTATGTATGTATATATATGTCTAGAGAGATATATACATACAGTACAGTACAGGGTAAGAAATGATGTTGTTTTAAAAGCTGGATTAGATGTGTTTTAAATTATTTTGTGTATGCTGCTATGCTTTATTGTGAGTTTAAAGTATTTTAAAATTAGATAGATGTATTCCTTGGTATTGTATTGTGTGTTTGAGGAAGGTCAGGGATAGGCTTGGTTTGTAAAGGTTGTATTTTTGTCGGTACTTATATTTTTTCAAAGGCTTAATTGTTCTGCTCTAGGCGTGAATTTGTTAATGGTTTTATTGTTCGGGATCTAGTGTGAATTGTTTAGGGATATAAATAATGATTGCTAATTGATTTTTGTTTACTTGGTTGATTAATTTGCAGAATGTATATGGTGCATAGATATTTAGGCATCATTTATATTGGAATGTAAGTTGTTTAAATGGCTTTTCAGAGGTTTAGTGATGATATAGATTGAGAGATCAGTTATGAATATTAAAGGAAATTGATTTTAATTTAGTGTGTATGTATGGAGAAGTGTTTGGTTGTAGGACAGTGCTTTTGATAACCCTTCTACATTTATTTGTACTGTATATTGGTTTATCATGGGTGTGTATATAACGTGTGTATATATATATATAAATATATATACTGTATATATCTCTCTCTCTCTCTCTCTTTCTCTCTGTCTCTCTGTATATATATACAGTATATATATATAGTTGCATGATGAAGCCACAGTACAAATTCATGGGTGAGGGTGGGTATCGGGCCTGTGTGGCTTAACCCCTTAATCACCTTTGCGGTTATTATCTGATAAGGTGTTTAAGGGGTTAATTGATATCTGAATGTAATTGCAATGTATTGGCTTTTGATTTTTGTTTACTTGGTTGATTCATTTGCAGAATGTATACGGTGCATAGATTTTATGCATCATATATATTGGAATGTGAGGTTTTTCATTGGTTTGTGTAGATATACAGTAGATTGTGAGATCAGTTAGGATTTTTAAAGGAAATTGATTTTAATGTAGTGTCTGTATGGAGAAGTGTTTGGTTGTAGGGCAGTATGCTTTTGATAACCCTTCTACATTTATTTGTACTGTAATAATGGTTTATCAAGGGTGTGTATATAACGTGTGTGTATATATATATACTGTATATCTCTCTCTCTCTCTCTCTTTCTCTCTGTCTCTCTGTATATATATATATATATACAGTATATATATATATATATAGTTGCATGAAGAAGCCACAGTACAAATTCATGGGTGAAGGGTGGGTATCGGTCCTGTGTGGCTTAACCCCTAAATTACCTTTGCGGTTATTATCTGATAAGGTGTTTAAGGGGTTAATTGATATCTGAATGTAATTGCAATGTATTGGCTTTGTATTTGCTATGTATGTTGTGGACAAGACAAGGATTTTGCTGGCAACGGACACTTCGTATTGATGAGGTCAGTAGTACTTTATTTATTTGTATATGCTAGTTAATGTTTTTAATAATGGGCAATTAATCTATTATCCATATCTGGATAATAGTTATTTTGCACATTATTGTACTGTAGGTGTTGGGGGGGAGGGTGTATGTATTGAATGTATAGGCCAGGTTTATTTTTTTTACATTCAGGGTTACATTCCGTGGTTCTGCGTGGGGCCTATGGAGACCACCTCCGGGTATTCTTGGGTATCCCAAGGGTATCAGGCTGGTGGTTCCACGGGTGACACATGCGGGGATGATGATGTGTGGTCCCACTTCTGTGGGGGCACCGCGGACCCGTAGTCTGCGAGGATGACGATGTGTGGTCCCACTTCTGTGGGGGCACCGCAGACCCGTAGTGAGCACCTGTGAGTTCCCCACACCCCCGAGGGAACCACCCGAGGCCCCGCAGACACCTGTGGGTTTGACCCGGGGCTCCCAGACATCCTTGGGCCTACCGTGGGGACCCAATTGTGGCCCACGGTGCCCAAGGAGACCACCTGGGTGCCATGGTGCTGGCAGGATCCACCAGCAGACCTCCAGAACCTGTGTAAAAAGGGCTGCTGGTAAACTGTAGGTCTGTCCAGGTGCCCTGCCAGCCCACCAGGGACTAGCGTGGGGCTGCGTTATGAACCCTGTATGTAAAAGGATAAATCTTGTATTTATGGGGGGGGGCACAGGGGGTGGGTAATGTATTTAATAAATATAATGCTGTTTATTGTGGGTCATTGTACTGTTTTTATTGTGGGTACTGGGGGTGGGGTGTTTCCCCAATGGTATGTGGGTAGGCCTCCCTTGTGGATACTGACTGGGTGGTTAGGCCTCACGGGGGGGGTTAGTGTGGGAGGGTATGTAGGCATCCCGAGTGGTGGGTGAGGGTGGGTTAACCCCTTCATGACTGTAGCGGTTAATAACCGCTATGGTGATTAAGGGGTTAGGGGACATTACTTTGGATGTTTTAATTTTTGTCTCTGTTTTGCAGAAGCGGAGGGGCCATGGCTAGGATGGGGGGGGTAATGGTATGTGGGTAGGGGGTGAGGGTGGTTAGACCTCACAGTATGCACATTGGGCCCCCACCCTCCCCACATTTACATACACTGCACTGACAGCAATGCAGGGAGGGAGATTTACTGTAACAGAAACATCTCTCTGCCTTCAGTGTATTCTGTTTAAAGACCCCTCCCCCCTAATGTATGTTTCTGTTAAATATCTCTGCCTTCAGTGTAATCTGTTTAACAGAAACATTAGGGGGGAGGGGGCTTTACATCTCTCTGCCTTCAGTGTAATCTGTTTAACAGAAACATTAGGGGGGAGGGGGCTTTAAACAGATTACACTGAAGGCAGGGAGATACAGGGGGTGTACTGTATTGTTCATCATGTATGTTGTTTATTGCAATGCTGTGTATAATGTATAAGGTTTTTTACAATTAGATAGATGTAATCCTTGGTATTGTAAGGGTTAGCTTTGGTTTTAAATTGTGTTTTCTGGTTGGTACTTACAGTATATATTGATTTTTGTTTACTTGATTGGTTAAAATAGTTGACTTGTTTGGAAGTGTTTGTATTTACTGGTACAGTAGCTTGCAATTATATTGTTAACATTCATTTGCAGAATGTATATGGTGCATAGATTTTATGCATCATTTATACAATGTAAATGCAATGTACTGTGTGGATTGGAATGTTATGTTTTATATTGTAAGATCAGTTAGGATTATTAAATGGATTATTATTATTGTCTGTATAGAGAAGCGTTATTTGTAGGACAGTATGATTTTGATAACCATTCTACATGTATTTGTATATTGGTTCATCATGTGTGTGTATATACTGTGTGTATATATATACTGTATATATCTATTTATATCTATATCTATATCTATATCTATATCTATATCTATATATATATATATATATATGTATGTATACAGTATATATATACACAGTATATACTGTATATGTATAGGGATTGTTATTATATATATATACTGTATATATATACAGTATATATATATACAGTATATATTTATTTCTCTTCATGTATTTATTTATTTATTTAGATGTATTTGTTAATTGTGGGGCTGCTGTGCGTGAATTTTTTTTATTGGGGGTAGCGGGGGTGAGGGGGGTGTTTGGCCCTTGGTGTGAGTTTAGGACTTGCAGCAGCAGCACAATTAATAAATAAATCTAAATAAATAAATAAATAAATGAATATAAATAAATACATTTAAAATACATTTTTATTGATAGTGTAGATGTGCAGAGGGTCTCCGGAGCTGAACCGCGTTGGTTTCAGGTCTGGGGACCCCCTGCTCCCTGAGATACAGGCCCCTTTAGGGGGTGCCGGTATCCCTCTGCTCTGCTTGGTTTACAGGCCGCGATCACGTGATCGGGACCTTTAAACCAAGCAGAGGGATACCGGCACCTCATAAAGGGGGCTGTATCTCGGGGAGCAGGGGGTCCCCAGACCTGAAACCAATGCGGTTCAGCTCGGGAGACCCCCTGCACATCTACACTATCAATAAAAATGTATTTCAAATGTATTTATTGTCATTTATTTATTTATTTATTTAGATTTATTTATTTATTTTTTGGCGGCTGCTGTGTGTGAGTTTTTTTTTATTGTGGGTAGTGGGGGTGGGTGAATGGGGTATTAGCCCCAACGGTGCTTGTTTAGGGCTTGCGGGGGTGTAGCGGGAGGGCTTAACCCCTTCATGACCGTAGCGGTATTAACTGCTACGGTCGTGAAGGGGTTAAGTGCACCCGCAACCCCCCCGCAAGTCCTAAACTCACACCAAGGGCCAAATACCCCCCTCACCCATCCCCGCTACCCACAATAAAGCGGGCACGGTGGGTTAACCCCTTCATTGCCTTAGCGGCTATCCGCTATGGTAATGAAGCAGCATTTCTGTATTTTTAATAATATTGAGCAGGAGCAGGGGGGGTCCCTGAGCATTCATTTCTGGCTCAGGGAACCCCCTGCTCACTGTACAATATTATTAAAATACAGAAATGCTGCTTCTTTACCATAGCGCATAGCCGCTAAGGTAAAGAACGAGTGTTTATTTATATATGTGTTTTATTTATACTGTACATGTGCAGAGGGTCTCCGGAGCAGAACCGCGTTGGTTTCAGGTCTGGGGACCCCCTGCTCCCCGAGAAACAGGCCCCTTTAGGGGGTGCCGGTATCCCTCTGCTCTGCTTGGTTTACAGGCCGCGATCATGTGATCGGGCCCTTTAAACCAAGCAGAGGGATTCCGGCACCTCATAAAAGGGGCTGTATCTCGGGGAGCAGGGGGTCCCCAGACCTGAAACCAATGCGGTTCTGCTCCGGAGACCCCCTGCACATCTACACTATAAATAAAAATATATTTCAAATGTATTTATTGTCATTTATTTATTTATTTAGATTTATTTATTTATTTTTTGGCGGCTGCTGTGTGTGAGTTTTTTTTATTGTGCGTAGTGGGGGTGGGTGAATGGGGTATTAGCCCCAACGGTGCTTGTTTAGGGCTTGCGGGGGGTAGCGGGAGGGCTTAACCCCTTCATGACCATAGCGGTATTAACTGCTACGGTCGTGAAGGGGTTAAGTGCACCCGCAACCCCCCCGCAAGTCCTAAACTCACACCAAGGGCCAAATACCCATCTCACCCATCCCCACTACCCACAATAAAGCGGGCACGGTGGGTTAACCCCTTCATTGCCTTAGCGGCTATCTGCTATGTAATGAAGCAGCATTTCTGTATTTTTAATAATATTGAGGAGGAGCAGGGGGGGTCCCTGAGCATTAATTTCTGGCTCAGGGAACCCCCTGCTCACTGTACAATATTATTAAAATACAGAAATGCTGCTTCTTTACCATAGCGCATAGCCGCTAAGGTAAAGAACGAGTGTTTATTTATATATGTGTTTTATTTATACTGTACATGTGCAGAGGGTCTCCGGAGCAGAACCGCGTTGGTTTCAGGTCTGGGGACCCCCTACTCCCCGAGATACAGGCTCCTTTAGGGGGTGCCGGTATCCCTCTGCTCTGCTTGGTTTACAGGCCGCGATCACGTGATCGGGCCCTTTAAACCAAGCAGAGGGATACCGGCACCTCATAAAGGGGGCTGTATCTCGGGGAGCAGGGTGTCCCCAGACCTGAAACCAACGCGGTTCAGCTCCGGAGACCCCCTTCACATCTACTCTATCAATAAAAATGTATTTCAAATGTATTTATTGTCATTTATTTATTTAGATTTATTTATTTATTTTTTGGCGGCTGCTGTGTGTGAGTTTTTTTTTATTGTGGGTAGCGGGGGTGGGTGAATGGGGTATTAGCCCCAACGGTGCTTGTTTAGGGCTTGCGGGGGGGTAGCGGGAGGGCTTAACCACTTCATGACTGTAGCGGTATTAACTGCTACGGTCGTGAAGGGGTTAAGTGCACCCGCAACCCCCCCGCAAGTCCTAAACTCACACCAAGGGCCAAATACCCCCCTCACCCATCCCCGCTACCCACAATAAAGCGGGCACGGTGGGTTAACCCCTTCATTGCCTTAGCGGCTATCTGCTATGTAATGAAGCAGCATTTCTGTATTTTTAATAATATTGAGCAGGAGCAGGGGGGGTCCCTGAGCATTAATTTCTGGCTCAGGGAACCCCCTGCTCACTGTACAATATTATTAAAATACAGAAATGCTGCTTCTTTACCATAGCGCATAGCCGCTAAGGTAAAGAACGAGTGTTTATTTATATATGTGTTTTATTTATACTGTACATGTGCCGAGGGTCTCCGGAGCAGAACCGCACTGGTTTCAGGTCTGGGGACCCCCTGCTCCCCGAGATACAGGCCCCTTTATGGGGTGCCGGTATCCCTCTGCTCGGCTTGGTTTACAGGCCGCGATCACGTGATCGGGACCTTTAAACCAAGCAGAGGGATACCGGCACCTCATAAAGGGGGCTGTATCTCGGGGAGCAGGGGGTCCCCCGACCTGAAACCAGTGCGGTTCAGCTCCGGAGACCACCTGCACATTTACACTATCAATAAAAATGTATTTAAAATCATTTTTAATGTGCCGATGTTTGCGCAGAGAGAGAGCAGCGGATCTCTCTCTGCTGCAAACACATCTCGCCCCCGCCGCCCATACAGTAGTATCATTTATGTATGTGCATATACAGTACTGTATGTGTACAGTACTGTATGTTAGGGGTTATAGGGTAGTTGTTATACAGTATATATATATATGCATTACAATTCATTATAGGGGACGGCTTCAAAGAGAACAGCTCGCAAGCGCCACCATGTGTTTTTACACGGCATTGCAGTATTGTAGCCAGCCGGAATAAAATGCTTAAATCCCTGCCGGGAAAATAACGCAATGCAATCTGGCAGAAAACGATCAGAAACCTGAATACACCCGGGTATACCCGAATTCGCGGGACTAGCCGAGCGAGAATAAAGTGTGTCGCCACTGTATATGAACTTATTAAAAATAGCAAATAAACAACATAATAAGGGAAAGGATAAAAGACGCCGACCCGCTAGCATCACGTAGGTTAGGGGACCGAGCCTGAGGCGCGCATCACTCCCACGCCGGTCCAGTCAATCATTAGAGCGGGGGCGGAGCTTGTAACGCGCATTAGCAGGGAGGCTGGATGAGCGCACCCATCGTGCATCAGAGTGGGGGCGGAGACGGAATCCGTGGGCGGAGGATCAGGCCACGCATGATCTGCGCACGCGCGAACAACGGGGCCACGAGGCAGTGCATCCTGAGTGTCAGTCACAGGAGGGTTATTGAGGTGAGGAGACGGTCTGCGACCGCCAGGATGGCGAGTCCTCACAAAAATTTGAAGCAGCAGTTTCCCAGGTGCGGGAGTTGCTCGCTGCTGTGTACTCCGACGGAGCTGCTTCGTTCTTTCTGCCACTTTGGTATTGGTACTTGGAACCTCAGCTCTTACAAAGTCTTTAGTCTTGTTACGAAATCTTGTAGACTTTAGCTGAATCTTGCATGCTTAGGTGAATATGGTTCCGATGGGCTGTACAGATTCTTATAGGGTTAAACTCCTATACCTAACCTGTGCAGCCAATCACTCCATGGGAATAATTTTCCTCACCTATCCCGGAGTTGCCAATACCTTACAAGCCTGGCAGAGGTGGCTTCTCATTCTGCAAAGGGCATTTGTGAACCTCGCACCTTTGCCGCTTAGCATATGATACCCAACCTTCTTACCTGGCGACACTCAGTCTGGGCAGCCATTTGCCAATCCTCTCGGACTTTTTTGTCTATGCCATCCCACTTCACACCTTACTAGGTCGGAGCCTTTCAACTCCGGACTTTTTCAGATATCCTGGCAGCAAGCAAGTGGGGTGTCTTAGAAGTCTGGGGCTGGAGATGCTCCACTCATTCAAAGGAATTTCCTTCCATGCATTTCTAAATGACCGCGATCATAAATAAAGTGTTTCCTCTGTCTCTGGTGTTTTGCATGAAAGTCCCATTGTGCCTAACATGTTGGAACAATTAAAATAGGGGGACTTTCATTCATCAATTTTTATATAACTGTATACAAATTGCACTAAGAGAGTTTTCATGTTTTCACCTGAACGATGTTAACAGCAAATTTCAGCGCTCTAGGAGCTTCCTAGCCAAAGTTAGCAAAAAGCCGCTTGCTTTGCTGCCAAGCGCTGAGTTTTAAAAACATTTTTCCTTTATTCTTTCACAGGCAAAACACTGCTACCTTATACACTTTAGCAAAAAGAGGGAGGGGGTAGGGAGTGATCAACTAAATCATACTGATTGTAATGTTTATGAATAATAAATGTAAGCGATAATTATCAAGGACAATAGGTGCGACTGTGAATTGAAGTGAATCAGGAAAGCAGAAGGGACACACAAATGTATGTGCTCCAAACAGAAAATTCACTTATGTGCACACTATGTGGATTTAAAATATAACTTTTAATAAGTGTACTTAAAACATATATTACCGTAACACGAAATGTAGTAAACCTTAAAAATAAATTAAACAATGTAAACACGTGCAACAGAGTTGGCCTAACGTATATCTAACTTCCAGTAAAGAATAGTGACTGGAACCTGTTTGGCCAAACAGAGTGCAACCAGGGAAGGTGATTCAAAGTACCTAGCACTCAATAACACTATAATCAAACAGCCAGAAGCTGCAGCAGGGGTGCGGCTATAATATAACAATAAATGGTAATAGTAGTATCAATAGAGCCAGCCCTGCCAGCTACACTGTTATTCAATATATAGCTATGCTAGTAGAGAAACAGTGACCAACACTTGCAATTACTAGCACTGTAAGTGGATTAGCTAAATGCTGCAGCAGGGATACGGCTAGAGTATGTCCATAGACACTGATAGTAACCAAAGAGCCAACCCTGCTAGCTACACTATTTTTATATATATGGCTGTGCTAGGAATAATACTGGTAGTAGAGCACTATATTAAAATAACCCCATCACAGGGGCTAGTAACATGATAACGCGTTTATTTTTAAGGTTTACTACATTTCGTGTTACGGTAATATATGTTTTAAGCACACTTATTAAAAGTTATATTTTAAATCCACATAGTGTGCACATAAGTGAATTTTCTGTTTGGAGCACATACATTTGTGTGCCCCTTCTGCTTTCCTTATACACTTTAAACTTAGAAATGATATTACTCTCGCCACCTTATACCTGGTGGGAGATGTTCTGAACCACACATACATTTTATTACAATTACAGTGTTTCTGCCATCATTGGGTTGCAGAGCTGGCACTTCACAATTCCCCAATATTGCTCATGGGCACCCAGCCGGGCATAATACCTTTATTATTGGCCTGGGTACCCGCTCATCGTCACACCTCCCCACCTCAAAGTGTAGGCAATGTTACAACCGCCTTGTTCGGTGGTTTGACGGGCCGGAAAACTCTTGAGGTTACAGCCTCCATGGGACTGACCTTGCAGGATAGTCCATCCGCATTGCCATGCTCACTGCCATTCTTGTGCTGGATGGTGAAGTCAAATCCTGGCAGGGCAAGACTCTGACGCGGTAGTTTGGTATTTTCCCCGGACACCCGTTGTAACCAACCTAGGGGGTTGGGATCCATGATCACAGTGAACGGGCGACTGTATAGATAGGGCTGCAACTTGCATAGTGCCCATACGATCGACAAACACTCTTTCTCAATAGGGGTATATACCACTTCCCTGGGCAGCAATTTGCGGCTCAGGTACACCACAGGATGCTCTCTTCCTTCCTCTCCCACTTGGCTGAGCACAGTACCGATGCCAAAGTCCAAGGCATCAGTCTGCACCAAAAACTTCTTTGAATAGTCTGGTGTGGCTAAGATAGGGGCACTTGCCAGTGTGGTTTTTAATGCCTGGAATGAGACTTCACAGGCGGGAAACCAGACAACCAGAACTGTGAGTCACTTCTGTGTCATCTGTCAAGGGTTTAGCCACAGCGCTGTACTCCGGGACAAACTTAATATAATAGCCAGCGGTGCCTAAGAAAGCCATAACCTGCTTCTTAGTCTTGGGGATGGGCCACTGCACTATTGCCTCAACCTTAGCTGGCTCAGGTTTAAGATGCCCTCCACCAACCCGGTGCCCTAGGTACAATACCTCTGACATTCTGACTAAACACTTAGTGGGTTTAATTGTAAGCCCCTCTTCCCTAATTCTGGCTAGCACTGCTGCTACATGCACTAGATGGGAATCTCATGAATTACAGCAATATCATCCAGGTATGCCCTCTTCATCCTGAATGTCATCACTAAAAACTCATAGAGGCCACTCGGAGTTATGAATCCTGACTTCTCCCTAGCCTCCTGGGTGAGGGGAATCTGCCAGTACCCTTTACTGAGATCCATAGTCATCAGATACTTTGCCCCCGCGAGTTCATCTTGCAACTCATCCATGCGGGGCATAGGATAAGCATCTGAATCCGTCCCTGCATTGAGCTGCCGGTAGTCCACACAGAAGCGGGTGGTCCCATCCTTCTTAAGTACCAGAAGTACCGGACAAGCCCAAGGGCTCTGGGACGCCATCACATAACATCTTCTAAAACTTTACATTAACAATTCATTTTGACCATAGGATATACTTCTCCATGTTGGCCCCTTAAATGATACACTCAACATATACAAAATAACTATGATTACCTCTGTTTGAAATAACCACAAAGTATTCCAAAAATACGTATAAGGGATTGCATGGTATGATACGTGTCATGATAAGAGTGATCAATTAATCTACAGTATCATGATTTCAGCATGTCGTGCTCATGTATAGTGTATCTACAAATATCAGTGCTGCATTTAATTATATATAGTTCATGTATGACGGATATCTTATTCGAACTGTATACACAGTGAAGTGTGAAATGATTATACATATTTTACACATTTTAGAAGAACTTACTTTAATTCAGTAATGCTAAAGACACATACTTATCAATGTGAAATTATTAACTTAGCATGATTAAATATTTCATGTGCATACATATGTGAACTAAACAGCACTGCGATTCTCATGTCTGTTGAAGGATCATTATACTGACATGAGAAAGATCAAATTATTTAGTGCACACAGATAAACATAATAATTAATTGGGAACATTTGGCAATTTTCCTTACACACAATATTATTTCCAAAAAATGCGTGTTTCGTAGTTTTCCTAATAAATTATGTTGAATCTGTAAAATTATGCAATACACTGACCAGTGCCCCTTTTACCTCTTCTCCATCATCTGTTAATTTTACAGAGATCGCAGCGTGAAGCGCAAAAGATGCCAGAACTGACTTCTGAAAGAAGGTAAGATCCAGTTAACGAGATTCGTGGCAAGATAGTTAAATGTGCTATGCAATGGGCTGGAAATCCAAGCTCTTCCTGCGCATCCCTTAAATGTCATTCCACAACGTGTACGCCCCTCGGTTCGAAAAAAAGGAAAATTATTTTTTCATGAGTTTAACAAATGTCATATGTGGAGAAATGTAGTAGAGTACTTTACCTATGAATACATTAGGATGTGTTTGATCTGCTCATTCTGTGTTAGTCACTTAGATAAATATGCGGAAATGCGGCAAATTTATAGCTAATATGTAACATTATCATGGCTAATTAATGTAGTGTAGCATTGTGTATATAACATTGTTGCAGTGATACACTGGCGACACAGTTTATTGCACTGCGGCCAGATCCGCAAGCCGGGAGATTTTCCCGGCTTGCTAGTGGCCGCCCCTCGGTCACGCGTCATCGGGAGCGTGCGCCCACTGCACGCGCGTCCAGGGCTCCCCAAGGGAGCCCTGGTGTCCCACGATGTGGGGGACGGCGGCAGGGGGTTCCGGGGGACCCGGCGGACCCGGCAGCGGGAGGGAGAGCGCCCCGATCGGAGGGAGCTCTTCCGCTGCTTCGGCGCGCGCCCGTCACCCTCCGGCGCGCGCCAGGCTACTGCTGCGGCCGAGAACGGGCAAATGCTCGAATAAACTCGGCCGCAGCAGTAGTATGTGTGACACAATGCATTTGAGTCCAGGCAGTTTGTGCATTTTAACTTGTTTAAAATTCATCTAGTTGTTTGATAACATATTCATGCCTAACAAAGCAAAAAATATTACAATATTTAGTTGGAAGATGTGCCCAAATTATTAAATACGGAAAATGTCACGTGTAATAGACAACTGTTACAATATAAAAACACGTATGTGTGTTTATATTAAGCTGACATTTTTTGTGAGTTGTGTACATTTATAAGTACCATTATATATCTAGTTCTTTCACAGATGTTGACATCTGCATTACACAGCCAGAAGATCATGTGAATGGAAGTATCCAAACACAGAACAACTTACACCTTTTACATCCTGCGCACATGATGAAAACATGAATTTGACCTTTTTATACTTAACGTTGTCACTCATGCTATGAGTCAAAGTAAACTGTCCATGATAACTTAGTATTTTTTTTTAAAGAAAAACAGATTGATATTCTCTAATGTGTAATTTAGATTACAACTATTAACGTCATTTATAAATAATTAGAATACATACTAATTAGTTTTGGATCATGACAATAAAATGTTGAATTATAAACATTGTGTCTGTGCACCATTTTACGGATAGCTCATGTTCATGCCCCATTACACGACTCATAAATACTAGGAATAATGTTTTACTATGTTGTGTGAAGGACTACACAATGTGTTATCCTAGAATTTTCATGTATTCATGAAACTTCAACATGATTAATTGTATGAAGCATTCACAAGAAATATGACCATTACAGTGTGTCAAGTTGCCATCAAACTAATCTCACTATTGTTAGGGACACATACCACGTTACTGATTAAAGGTATCCCCATGTAAGCAATTCATACTCCTGCAGGCATATTAAAATAATGTATGTTGTAATTGTTCATTAAGTGTCAATTATACTAAATATTTGCAATCACAACTCCTCATAACTAATTGTAATGATTTTTTAATGGATATTATGAAGTGAAAAGGTGATAAACATTAAATATATTTAAATGTACAGTACTTGGAAAGTCTAAATATAACATTCTCTGCATATTCATCAGTACAGCAATATATCATCTTCTTGCACAACATTCTGCATTGTATGATGCGCACATTGTAGGGGCGGAGACATGATTTAGAGAAGGACAAATGTGTTAAACACTCACATACCGTTCTCACATGGACTTGTGTTGATTCAGTGGAAAATGAGCATTCCAATTCAGAGAGCAGGATCCTGATTAGATACACACAATGAAATGTGACACACATCACGAGATGAGTATAGATTATCTTCTATTTAAGTAAAAATCTTACATGAGAAATAATTTTCGATTACAGTCCGGAGGGTCTCCACCCCACTGGCTAAATGCTCTTTAACCCCTGCAGGAGGCATGGGAGGATCCTCCTCTAGATCCTCCCAAATGTTGCCTTGAAGATTGTGACGTAGTGCAATGTTGTGCAGAATGCAAAAACAAATCACTATGTCAGCAACCTTCTGTGGCGAATACTGTAGGGCCCCACCAGATCTGTCAAGACATCTGAAGAGACGTTTCAGTCCAAATGTCCTCTCAATCACCGACTGGGTGGAGACGCTGTTCTGCAGAGGTTTGAGTATTACCCAGTGGGGTCAGGAGCCAGGTCCAGCTTCCGTATCCAGAGTCGCCTATAAGACAGTTAAAACACATAAATGTTGATATAATACATTACAAATATTCAAAACATTGCCTATTGACTTGTCCTAGTACATGAAAGTAATTGAAAGAATGTTCCACACAACATTAAATACAATATTCATAGTTTAATAGCTTTGACATAGTGTCATGAGGACATCCGTTGAACATTATAAACATGACACCTTTGATGGCGTATTAATACTACAATATGTAAGCAATTACTGTTTTGCCGACTAATTCCCTATTGTGTGATTAATAATTGATGACAATTTAAAGCTGCCTAACATGGATTATAGTTTTTGTATTTAAAAAACAAAAACATATAAAATGTTTCAAATGATTTGTTGTTACATTAAATATTATCAAAACACAATTAAACATTAACCTGTACATGAACTTTAGCTATAGGTGCAGTTTGTATTTCATTTACTGACCCAATAGCCAAACGTCCTCAAATCCCCCCATTTCAAATGCATGGGAGACTAAAGAGTTCTGCAGGATATGGGAATCGTGGCAGGCACCTAGGGATAGGGCTACCACACTTAGAATTTTCATGTTTGCGTCACATACAACTTGTACATTCAGCGAGTGGTAATGTTTCCTGTTACGGAAACACCTCTCAATTGCTCGTAGTGGGGTAAATGCAACATGTGTGCAATCTATAGCACCCATCACATTTGGTAGCCCTCCTACATTATAAAATGCAGTCTCTGCCACTCTGTCTGCTCACTAGGAAAATGTATATAATCCCTAGCACGTCAAGTCAGTGCACATAGAAAATGGCTAAGGACCAGCGAGAATGTTGTCCGCCTACTATGCCCACAGTTGTCTGAAAAGTCGCAGAAGCAAGAAAATGTAATGAGCTCAGCAATTTAACAAGGCCAGGCACTGCATGACTCCTGTCTGTTGTTGGCTCTAAATCTTCTCTTAACTATTCATAGAGTTCCAAGATAGCCGCTGAGTTCAATCGATAGCAGCAGATCACCTCGGCCTCACTAAACCCCTCTAGGGAGCATCTTCTTCTGAAGTTAAGTGGCGCCAATGTACTCCTTACTTCTAATTGCCTCTCTCTCCTCTCCCTCCTCTCCCGCCATTGTAAAAGAATCTCTCTCCTCCTTAATACAACTTCATCACCGCATAATTGGCTATGACCTCCATTTCACACTCCAAGGTAAGTATTTCCATGTATCCTTTAAATAGGCAGACTAATCAACCATATTAGTGTTAACAAGACCACATGTGTTGTATAGTATCTAGAACATGTGAATTTTATTAATCCAAGCAGTCATTATAGTTTGAATGAGATGTGTTGCACACATAATTTAAAATGATGTAATGAGAAAATAAACACCATTCATTAATCCACAGGCAAAGCGATGATGCGAGCAATATTAATAATTGTTGTTAAAAATCACACAATCATGATATTTGGATGTATCATGTTCAGTCATGAAGGTGTTAAATCACAAGAAGAAATTGGTGTTTTCTAGAGAGGTGTGGCAGAAGCCTTGATTAGTGTCAGATTGTTTTATGATCACGGGAATATTGCCCTTTAAATTAACCCCCTCCTAACGTTTGCGGTTAGACTATGAAGTTATGAAGATGGATGTCATGCAATTGTACTTAACTGTGATTCAATATCGGGTTCTCCTTCGATTCAATTAATGTGAATGATCTCATGTAACTCGGGGGACACAGAAATATTCACGACATCACACTGTGACCTCCAGACACCCGGAAGGGCCCACAGACACTCGTGGGCAACCCCGTTGTGTGTATTGTTTTAATTGTGGGTAGCGGGGATGGGTGAAGGGGGTATTGTCCCCAAGGATGGGTGGTTTGGCCTCCCGGGTGGGTAGTGGGGGCGGGTGGGTTAACCACTTAAGTACTACAGCGGTTAATAACCGCTAAGGTGATAAAGGGTTAGGGGACATTAGATTGTCTTTTTTAATTCTTCTGTATTGTTTGCAGCAACGAAGGACATGGATGGTGATGAGGATGAGGATGGCCTTCATCGTGGGTGCCTGGCAAGGGTGAGTGCAATATTTATTTACTTTATTTATGCTGATTATTGTTGTATTTAAAAGTGCCAAATGCACTACTATCCATATCTGGATAATAATAATTTTGCCCAGTAATTTTGCCCATTACTGTACTGTATGTCTTATAGGGGGAAGGGGTGTATTTATTTTAAAGTATTGTTTATTTTTGGGGGGAACACCATTGGTACTGCAGGCAAGCAGGGACCCCAGGGACACCCGCCAGCCTGTTGTATGGATTGTGTGCCTTAAAAAGGCAATCAAATATTTTTTTCTAAGTCAAGCTCCTTTTGCGCCTGCTTTTAGCTGGCGCGTTTATAAAGCACGATGGACTTAGCGTGGTTTAGAGAATCCTGCGGACTGGCAAAAATCGGCGCATTTGACTTTTTTGCCTGATCGGACGCATTTTGCTTGCAGGCCAGAAAAAATGCATTTTAAGGCCAATAAAGTGCTAAGTGAATCGCACAGCAGCCTGTATCAACCTTAAAAACCACTTTACGCTCTTAAAACGACTTATCACTGCTTAGTGCATAGCCCCCACAGAGATGCAAAGGACACGTAGGCATAAACAGATATGCAGAATAACCACATGTAGACACAGAGATGCAGAGGCCAAAAATACAGACAGAGATGCAGAGGGCATGCATCGAGACACAGAGATGCAGAAGACACACATCCAGACACAGATGCAGAAGACACACATGCAGAAGACACACATGCAGACACAGAGATGCAGAGGACCCAAATACAGACACTAAGATGCAGAGAACACGCATGCAGACTTTCAGGTCCGCGGCAAAGCCCACCCCTTGGATGCATCACGCAACCAACCCAGGGACGCGCACACACCCCCGAATGTGCATGCACGCTGCAGCAAGATGCAGCTCACGCAGACACGTGCCTGTAATGTCATCAGGGCGATCAAACCTGGTGGCGTTGCGCTCGACCTGTGCCACGCTCCTCCCATGTTTGCACACCATGCGGCAGCTAATGTCAGGACTTCCATCAGCTGTGTCACACCTGACACTCAGTAAGCTACCTCCAATTGGCTCTCAGTTTACATCTGAGACACTCCCCCTGCTGACTTTCCATTGGCTCCTGCCTTTTCTAATACCCAATCCGCCCTCGCTTGTTGCTGAGCATAAACTGTTGTTTATGTGCCATGCTCACTGCATCCAGAATTCTTGCCTGTACCTGTGCCTTGCCTGACCATTTGTTGTGATCCCTGCTTGTACCTGGACTTTGCTCTTCTCTACCCCTTCTCTCTCCAACCCCGAACCAAGGCAAGTACTACGACCAACCTAAACTCTCCTACCCTGACCTGGCTACACGACCCTGACTCTGCAATCCGGACCTGGTCCAGTGGTTGTGGGGTGGCTGTTATATACATCCCCACCTCAGTCCCGCAGTCTAAGTCCTGTTTGTAGTGAGCATCCGTTACAATATGCTCAGCCCAACAAACATGGACCCCGCTGGGGTGGGTCGACAAATGTATGAATTTGACATTATGTTTAAGCAAGTGGAGGGATACCTGACTAATAATCAGTGAATGGAGGCATTTCAATGCTCTCTATGGGACCTGGATAAATCGAGTTACAGCCCTCACCTGTCTGATGCCGGGAAATGCCACAGTCCAGTGAGAGCCGGGAGGAACACACTTGGAACCATCTCTTCATCTCCTCCCAAATTTATGTCCAGGGTTTACATCCCAATCATACTATTCGGGGACACCTTCAAGACCACTACACGGTCCTGACTGGATTCCGGGTAAGGTTGGAACTTCATAGACCAAGGGTTCGCGGAGAGGAACAAAATACCACTGACACATAAGGATTGCCCAGTAGGGCTTAAAGCTAATCGACGGCCATCCACTACAACCTGCTCTTATAACACTACAAACCAGACTCCTCACCTTACAGGCCGATGGAGGCCATTCCAACAGCATTCAACTAGAAGCCATTCACACTCCCTCAGTGGATGTCATCCTGGGACTACCGTGGCTCCAGCTACACAATACCCTAATCAATTGGACGGGAGCTCAACCTATCGGATTGAGTGCCCAGTGTCAAGAGAGCTGCCCGATTCCATCCAAGGTTTTAGCAGGAGTGTTACTTCCGGAATCAGGTAAACAGCTGCCAGAGATCTACAAAGAATTCCGGGAAGTCTTCGACAAGGCCCAAGCCGAGGAACTACCACCTCATCATTCCTATGACTGCCCGATTGACCTACTGCCTAGAGCCATCCCTCCCAGAGGGTGCTCTTATTCACTGTCCGCCACAGAGACCAAGGGCATGAGACAGTACATTCAGGAGAATCTTCAGAGGGGCTTCATCTGCAAGTCTTCGTTACCCGCAGGGGCGGGGTTCTTTTTCATTAAGAAAAAGGATGGGTCTCTCAGGCTTTGCATCGACTACTGGGGGCTCAACAAAACACCGGTTAAGAACCGTTACCCCCTACACTTAATTTCAAAGCTGTTTGACAGGCTTAAAAGGGCCACCATCTTTACCAAGTTGGATCTGTGAGGAGCATACAACTTAGTAAGAATCCGTCAGGGGGACGAGTGCAAGACAGCTTTTAACACTTGAGACGGTCACTACGAGTACTTAGCAATGCACCCGCAGTATTTCAAGATTTTGTGAACGAGATCTTCAGGGACTTACTTGATCAACATGTATTTGTGTATCTGGACAACATTCTGATCTTTTCCAAAAATGCACCTGAGCACCCGGGACACGTGAAGCAGGTTCTCCAAAGACTACAAGCGAATCACCGTTTCGCCAAGCTGGAGAAATGCCAATTGTACCAGATCTCGACCCCTTTCTTGGGATACATTATTTCCAGCACAGGACTTGCCATGGACCTGGCAAAGGTCCATATTCTTCGGAAGAAAAGAGAAAACACGAAGTAAAATAACAAGGATTATTATCCCTAAAATAAAAAACAATAGTGGTTTCAAATAACCTAGGATTCCAAACGCATTTCCTAGTCCACTAAAAATACCTTAACCAGTAGTTTGTAGGCTGGTGCCTATTTTTGACAAAAAATTACCTGTCATTGGCCAAAAAGTTTTCAGTGATTCACCTAGTGTAGTCAACCACTGGGGAAAATCACCCGGGTATAAATCAACACGTAGTAATTCACTGTGAACTCTCGGTAGGAGTGTATGCACTATATCATGTGTGAACCCTATAGTGATCTTCATTTTCTTCAAATGAGCCAAAAAGGCTGTCATGTGAGGAAGTCTCAGTGTGATAGCTGGTACCTGGAAATGTACAGCAGATGTAAGTGTCTTGTGTAACAGAGGTGGAATAAATGTAGTACCATAACACTGTATACTTCTATTAACTGTGACAAGTGATGCCTGAAAAGGAGGTATATCGCAATCCTCTTCTGTAGACAATACTATGTAACTCCCATTATCTAGACTGTAAATTAATGTAAAAGGAGTTTGAATTGGTGTTGCAGTTATTGGGCAGTTGCTACCTGCATTTGATCATTGCAAGGCATGTGCTGTATGATGTCGTCACATATTAAATAACCTTTATCAACACATCGTATAGTGCTGATGAAAAATTCACGATCACATTTCACAGACATGTATTGAAATGGTTGAGCAACCTGCACCCTTGCGAAATAAGAACCTGTGTTTGTTAAGTGTCCAAAATTAAGCAGTTCCCAATTTATTGTATAAACATCTCCTGGAATAAATAATTCGTAGTATAGAGAAACTTCCCATAAAGAGTCATCAGGGTTATGAACCCGTCTGTGGTTTCTTTCTCGTATGTCATAAACTGTAGTTTGTGAAACATATGCTAGGATCTCAGATTCTTTCGGACTTAAATTGAGATTCTGTGTGATCCAAGTGAGATTTAAAAGTGATATGTCAATCTTGTGACTTTGCAATGTTAACCTGATAGAAGTGATGTGATTAAGGATAACCAAAGCTTTGATTTCTTCAGATAATACTGTAATGTCTGAAATTGTGTATGAAGCAAATGTTATCAGGTGATCCCTTAACACCAAAATACCTCTCCTTAATTCTTCATCATTTGAGTCAGAGATTTGGCTTATAAAAGAAACAGAATCACTCAGCAGGTGTCCTGTGGTTATAAGAATATCATCGTTAGTAAGCAATTTCCTTGTAGATGATTTGCTTGAAACCTTGTATTCATTCATGAAATATGTATCATTTTCATAATACACTATGGCATTAATTGTAGCATTCGTACCCCACATTGCCTCTGAGTAGGGCATGTTAACAATATTGTGTGTGGTGCACGTGTCATATTCACAGGGTTTATCATCTGGAGCTATTTGGACATTCATCAAATCGCTCATTGCCCTGATTACAGTGTCTACATTAATATGCAAACTATCATTGAGACATTTCTGGAACAGGGAGTAGACTGTATAATTAGGTTTCATAATCATTATTCGCTCCACACACCAAAAACCTCGTAACCCAGAAAAATGTAAAAATCCTTGATCAATCATTTTCGGTTGCCAGTTAAAATAGCCTTCCGTGAGATTGTAATAAAAAGAACAGGGTTTACACCCGTATTTGAATACTGTATTGTCTTTATCACAGATTCCTTCATTGATCAATTTCTCCAATGTGATACCACATGCATTCTTGAAACCTTTACATGAATGGCTGTAGTATATAGTATTGGTAAATGTAGCAAAGCGTGGTTGAGTGCAAGTGTCCCATGCTGTAGGTTCACGAAACAACATACCATCACCTTGTATATTCCATTCTTTCGGAAGTGCTGCTGTCTGTAGCTGTCCAGTTTTAGCATCTTCCATCACAGCTTGAAGTTTGAGTAACAGTTCATCAGCGGTTGTTGATGGGTCCCACCATTTTGAGTAAATACTGTCTGAGCAAAAAACAGCAGAATTATAGGCTCTTACCCCTCCAGTTATTCTGTACTCTTCTTCTTCAGCACCTTCCCAGAATGCCACTCTTGGATCTGTCTGTCCGTTGGGAACAAATCCTTTCTGAGTATTTTGTCCTGTATTCAGATAAAAAATAGGGTATTGTTTATACCTTATATTGTCCATGGTTACACCAGGCCGAGGGCAATGATCAGCTTTCAGCACCTTCGTTGGCCATTTACGTGTTCCTTGAAAGTCAATGAAATAGCAATGTCCAAATTCAGCATAACAATGTTGTTCACGGTAGCTTTGCTGCTTCCAATAGTCATGCAGGGGTAAATCATATTTCAGGCTTGTAGATTGCAGCTGTTGCATATGGGCATTCAGATGTTGTGTCACCAGCTTCCTTCCTTTTGGCGTAGTTATACCAGCCTCTTTAGCTAGCACAGTTGAATCAAACAGCACAACCTGTGAAATCCCCAAAGTCTTTCGTTTCTGGATGATAGGTTTAGGAAACGGTTTCCAATACACACCTTGAGGTATACCCACCGACTGTACCTCCACCGGTTTCAAATCGTAGTGAAGTCCTCGTTTCATGATTCTGGAGTCTGGTGTGGTAATACCGTGTGCAGCTGTACGTTGCCAGTTGATGATCTCAAGATGTGGATGGAACAGAGTGGAATCGAATGAAATGTAATAAAATAGAATAAAACACAGTATTAGTGCATGCATCAACGTGTGTGGGGGGGGGGGGAGAGAGGGGGGAGGGATGAGGGAAAGGAGGTGGGGGATGGGAAGGATGGGGTGTTAGTGGATGCCACTAGATATACAGCAAATGAAACGTAAGCAATTGATTTCAGTGACTCACACGGGCTTGTGTGAGACTTCACCCTCAACGATGGATGTGGTGGGTGAGTATAGACTCCTAAAGCGGAGTGACAATAAACAAAAAACTCACACGGCCTAATGTGAGTTTGGAACCTGACGAAGCTTACTGCGAAATGCATTGTTCCCTGCCGGAGCTCATTGAGAGAGGGACCCAGCCAACCGCAGGACATCCGGTGCAGATCCTCCCTTCCGGTTCCACTGCCAGACGCGTCAGTGAGAACACCAATGGAGGAAGAGATCTTACTGGATCAAACCACGCGGCTGATGGCAGAGTTGCCATTTAGTGTGAGTGTGTTCATTGTTTATTCTTTGTTTATTCTGATTGTTTATTCTTGTTTATGCTCGTTTCCATGTTTTAACTGTGACCAATAAAGACCTGTTCAAATTGCTAATTCTGACTTTACACATACTTTGGTCTATGGGCGACGGGGAGAGGAGCCACTCACACACCACACCCATTGGGGATAGAATGCTGAGACGTACCCGCATCACCTAAGCAGGCTGACATCACCCACTGAGGGAACAAACTCACATTAGGCATTGTGAGTTTTTTGTTTATTGTCAATCCGCTTTAGGAGTCTATACTCACCCACCACATCCATCGTTGAGGGTGAAGTCTCACACAAGCCCGTGTGAGTCACTGAAACCAATTGCTTACGTTTCATTTGCTGTATATCTAGTGGCATCCACTAACACCCCATCCTTCCCATCCCCCACCTCCTTTCCCTCATCGCCCCCCCCCTCTCTTCCCCCCCCCACACACGTTGATGCATGCACTAATACTGTGTTTTATTCTATTTTATTACATTTCATTCGATTCCACTCTGTTCCATCCACATCTTAAGGTCCATGAGTTTGCGCTGACCATCTTCATACTTCAATTGCAACGATAAGAAGGACTCGGGGTTTCCTTCTTCAAGGTCAAGCAGCAGCTAAAAACCAACAGAAAGGGCCAGTATACATTTTTATACTCTTTTACACTTTTACACAACTTTTACATTTTTTAATTATTTAATAATTCTTAGGCGTTGAAGTATTTTTTAGCCACATATTTCAGGGAGCGCCCCAGTTCGACATCCATCTAGTTGATGATCTCGCCTTCTTGTTGAGTCACAAAATGCCATTGTAACCTGAAAATAACGCTGGCTGATATTGCTAGAAAAGCAAAACAGATTGAGAGATACAAAATAGTCTTAAACATTCTTTTCTTCGTGATTACCTTAGCCATTGTTTGATGGGCCTTCCGGAAAATATTGCGTTGATCCGGTATGGCAGGAAACACATATATATGTCTGTGGTCACGGTCAGGGAAGTCAGCTTCAGCTTGTTGGACCTCACCTGCGTGATTAGTTTCCACATCCTGTGGTCGTGCAGTCTGTGCTTCGAGAGGCTGCAGCTCCATCGAAGTCTGTCGCAGATATGGTGTCTCCTCCATCTTTTAAAGTTTTTTCACTGCAGTGAGCTGTGGGTTTAAGATTGTCTATACTCACAGTCCTCTCTTTGCCTTTAGTATCTCGGATAACAAAGGTACGCTCGTTTACCTTTTTCAGTATCGTGGTTGGTTTCTTCCACTTAGGCCGCAACGGCTTTACCTTAGCAACCCTCTCCTGGACCAAATGTCCAATCTGCAGCGTCCAAGCTGTAGGATTACGTGGTGTGTGGGCTGTATGGGAAAAAGAATCCCTCAATTCTTGTAGAATTAATATTTGTTCAAGTCTCCTTGGGACAGAAATAGAATCATTATTAAACTGTGTATTCATAGGAGTACCATATAACAGTTCATGTGGTGTTTTACCAGTTGGTGTGTTAGGAATATTATTTAGACCAATTTGGACCGTGACCAAAAGTGGGTACCACTATGTAGGACGATTAGATAGCATTTTGGTTAAAAGTCGTTTCACCTCGTAATTTTTTGCGTTCAACCATTCCTGAAAATTGAGGAATGGGACGGCGAGCTGTATGCCCACTCAATACCTAATATTGCGGCCCATTCCTTGGTTTCTGCAGCTGTGAAAGCAGGTCCACCATCGGAATGAAAGGCCTTGGGCTTAGCTACGCTTACTAAGGAGTTGAGACAATTAATCATAGAGCTAGCTATCGTACTACGAACGGGGTATAACCACGTAAACCTTGTACAAGCATCAACACAAACCAAAACATATTTGTAGGAATGTGATGTAGGCAATGGTCCAATATGATCTAAATATATTAAATCAAACGGTTTGCTCGGTATTGCATTAATAATAAATGGTGGTGTCTGATGATTAGGACTGTTTACCAACTGACATGGTTTACAGTTTCTTAAGACTGACAACCGTTTTTCTCATATTCGGCCACCAGTATTTGTGTTTCAGTGTCAACAAAACATTTTCTCTCCCTAGGTGAGGGTGTCCCACACTGTCATGTGCTTGCGTAGCGATCTGCATTCTGCTTGCTACAGGGGGAACAATGAATTCATTAGTATCAATTACAACCATGCAATTATTGTCGACCTGTTTAAATGAGTATTTCTTAGGATAACCAGGTGTATTAGGTCTGGTAGTATCCAGACAAGCATACAACTCTGCATCGAGCCTGGCTGACTTTGACTTTGCCCTTGTCAACACTTTGTTAACGGCAAATTTTTGACTTACAGTTTGCGCGAGACTATCTGCAATCTGGTTACCCATAGTATGAACCGATGAACCAAGCGTTCTATGCGCTGGCTCATGTACAATTTCAATATCAGGCTTTTGATCAAAATAGGCCGCTATGGCCTTCCACTTAGCAATGTGCGTTAGTGGTTTTCTTTTGGTGTTCAAAAATCCATTTGATTTCCATATTGGGAGATCCTGCAGTGCCGACCGTGCTAAATATGCGGAATCTGTAACTATGAGTACATGTCCTTTAACTGTGAGTGCTTCTTTCATAGCAAAAGCTAATGCGTGAATCTCTGCAAACTGTGCAGAGTGATCTCCTATAGGTAATTGCCAACTGTGCAGCAGATTCATATCTGCATCATATTTAGCAATTCCTGAACCTGCAGATTTATTTACTCCTTCTTTGCTTGAGTCCACAGCTGAACCATCTGTGTAAAAAATGCATGTGTAAAAATCGTTTGGATGTCTTTGTGTTTCCCATGTGACTCCTTCAAAAGGTGAGGGATGTTCATCTAATCTTGTCAATGTTTTGTCATGCACAAAATGTATTTGAGAATCCTCTATAATTGTGTACCACTTTAACCAGCGGCTTCTTAGCGCCTTCCTGTCCGGAATGGTCTGTTTCTGCAATGTTGCTAGTGAAGCTACTGAAGTGTATATATAGATATCCTGTCCCTGTGCCAAATCACGTGATTTCAGCACTGTAAGTGTAACCGCTGATAACAATTTCTCAAGCGGCAAATATCTCTTCTCTGTTTTTGTGAATACATAAGATAAAAGTTTAATTGGTACAGTTTCCATAGCATTGTAAATTCTAATGTATGCAGCTAATGGTGAAATGTTTACATATGCTGACAATGGTTTTGTTGGGTCGCGCTGCTCTAAGTAGGAAGCATCATTAACTGCTGCTAACACTTTTGCAATGCCTCATCCTCAACAGTTAACCATTTAAAAGGTTTTTTCGGCCTAGTCTGTTCTGACTTAATCTCGTGTGATATTGCGTGATACAATGGTTCAATCAGTACATTAAAATCTGGGATAAACGTAATTGAAAAATTCAGTAACCCAATAATGCTCCTTAACTGTTTCAGTGTTTTAGGAACACTGATGTTAGAGACTTTCTCTCTGTAATTACTAGAGAGGCCTCTCCCATTTTCAGCTATTTCAAAGCCTAAAAATGTCACAGTTTCTCTAAGTTAAATTTCACAGTCAACTCAGCTTGTGGTTTTGTTGCCACTTCCTCTTTTATTTGAATGAAGGAAGCGACATCCTTAAAAGCTTTTAGAAAATCACAATCTAATTTTATATGTTCAACTAATTCAATAAAAACCTTTCTACCATTACTTTTTAATTCTAAATAATATGAAGGATAAGTACCGTGTCCTTCAATTGTCTGTTTTGTGATGTTGTGTACATAATCCTCATTAATTAAAATATCAGTTCTTACAAGGGATATGTCTGCTTGTGTGTCTAAAAAGCCGTCATATTGTTTTCCCTTGTATTGAATAAGTAATTTTTAAATTACTCATCCTCAAAAGGGTCTGCCAACAGATGTGTAATCTTGCTAACAGATTTCCTTGTGGTTGCTGGAGTAGCTGCCTGCTTTTTAACCTCGCGTTGACTGTTAGTCAGTCCAGAGGTCTGTGTGGTATAACCTGTGCGTTTGTCACGAAATCTGATTTAGCTAGTTTTGTTCTGACCGTACCTGTCGGGAGTTCTAGTGTACTCTCTCAGATTATATCTGGACACTGCACCCTCATTACGAGGTTGCTGTTCAAAATGTGTAGTTTGTGGTGTAGGAGTGCCTTGTCTCTGCGTTTGAGTTTGAAAACTCCTATTTTCTGACTTCCAGTCTCTTTGAAAATTACCTTTTCTGTCCCACTGTTCGTCTCTAGGATAAACTGGAGTCTGATATTGATTGAATGGCGGTCTCCACTTCCTATTTTGGCAAGACAATTTCTCCCCTTGTCTGTGTTTGTTCGCTCAGGCTTCCTGTCACTGATTTGCGATTTAGGCGAACCCGTGACCTCTCCGGTTAAACTTCTGCCTACGAGAGTACACTACCGACACACTTTATTAAAGTGTGGCCGGTACCGCAAGCCGGGAGATTTCCCGGCTTGCTAGTGGCCGCCCCTCGGCGTGCCGCGCATCACCGACGCGCGGTCACGCGTCATCGGGAGCCTGCGCCCCCTGCACGCGTGTCTAGGGCTCCCCGAGGGAGCCCTGGTGTCCCGAGATCGCGGGACGGCGGCAGGGGGTTCCGGGGGACCCGGCGGACCCGGCAGCGGTAGGGAGAGCGCCCCGATCGGAGGGCGCTCTTCCGCTGCTTCGGCGCGCGCCCGTCACCCTCCGGCGCGCGCCAGGATACTGCTGCGGCCAAGAACGGGCAAATGCTCGAATAAACTTGGCCGCAGCAGTATAGGTATTTTTCAAAATCTCAGGAAACATTACTGGTATTTGTTCTACTGGTAAACCTTGTATTTGTCTCTCAAGGTCTAACAGCAGACCCTGGCCCTTAATCAATGCCTTAAGACAACCCCAAGCAATCTCATGGTTGCCTTGTGTAAAACGTAGCCCTAAAATATACGCAGCTACAATTCCACTAGTCTTATTAACCTGTCCTAGCGTATCTGCCAGTGATGAAATAGTAACCTTCCCATGGGTTTTCTCATACACATTGCTGATGACTGAATCCCAGTCTCGTGCTTCAGCTAATGTGATTGACAAACCTGCCGGGAGCAAAGCATTCACTAAAGCAAGTTTTTGTTGTGGTGTTAGTGTCGGATAAACCCCATCTAATGAGTGTGTTCTTTAATTAAGCCACAATGCAATGTCTTTTGGATTAGTTGGTAATTGACCAATTGTCGCTTTAATATTGGCCAAAGGGATACAGATTTGTACCCGAGCTGGCGCGTCAATTAACGCTTGAGCTCCTCTTGTTGCTAAGAAGACATTAATAATTTCTCTTAGCAGTGTGATTTCTGCAATAGCATTAGCACGCTCTGTCAGAACATCCCGTGCAGCTTGTGTTAACTCAGGTAATGTAACTGGTGTAAATAAGTGTGTGCGATTCTCCCCATATTTCGCACCAGAATTAATAGGACCATGTCTGTCCACACGTGTAGCAATCACAGGCTGTTGCCCCAAAATGACAGTTGCTGCATTATATGTCAAATTGATGATTGTATTTTTCAATGGGTTATATGCCTGTTGTATGTATTGATATGTGTTTGGATCAGCTGTGGTGTCTATTGTTAGATAGGAGTATCTAGCACCAGGTCCCCACGGGCCAAATTGAATTTCAAATGCCAGAGTTTCACCATCAATCAGATCTCTATGATACTGACTTCTCATTAAAACATTTAGATCTGCAAGCCGTGCAAAATCCATAACAGCCATGATATACGATTGAAATGTGTACCTTCTCTATTATAAAGAGGAAATAGCATACATGTGTACTTTAAAGATTAAATGGGTAACATAAGATTTATGACTTATTTATACAACTCATGAGTATTTAACCATGTTGGGCGCCATAATCTGGGATCGATGCCTAATCTTCTTCTCCCAAGTAATGCCTCGTGGTAAGTTATATTCTGCATTAAGCAAAAACACAGACCACGATGTTGTACTTGTAGACTCTCGGTTCACCCCCTAAGATGCAAGGGTATTGTGAGATTATTATAAAGAAAGGTCACTCAGAGTTTGTATAAGATAAGGTTTGTTGTTTATTGTATCACAACAAAATAATCAGAAATATCACAACAAGCTAACTTTGTAAGCTAACAGCAAGCTAACAATCCATTTCTAACTAAGCAAAGATTATTTAGTTAATATACATGTCATACTCACAAACCCAAAGATATTATGATAGGTCACGCCAGTCTCAGATAAGTCTCTCTCCAGTGTGGTTTCCCACTTCGGTTCTAATCAATAATCTGTCACCCTGACTTATATGGTGTCTTTTGTTACTGCGTACGTGATGGACGTGTAATATGTGACAATCTTCTGTGGCTGCTGACGTATGATGTTTACCAGCATTTACAGTTTGACCACAGCGCATGACCACAGTGTGTTTACGTGAGTTACTTCCTCTTTTATGTGTATGTACCTGTGTACAAATATCCTGTCCATTTCTTAGCAAAAACAACCCTTATTTCTAAGATAAGAAAAAAACTAAGATATTGACAATATGCTCTAAGCTGTACCTAAGCTGTACTAAGCTATATAATGATACTATATATGTACTCTATATGTACCTGTGACCTGTATTAATTATGCTATATATGTCCTAAGCTACCTGCAATCCATAACCAAAGCAGATAGACTGACTGTGCCCACTATCTCTCAAGGCTGAACAGAGGTTCCTCAGATTCACAAATTATTACCGGAGGTTATTCAAAGTTTCTCTTCAGTGGTTGCACCCATTACGGCTCTATCCCAAAAGGGAGCCGATCCAGCGCAGTGGTCTCCCGAAGCCACCAGGGTGTTTGAGAAATGAAAGAGGGCCTTTATCTCTGCACCCATACTGGTGCATACGGACCTGGTACTGCCCTTCACCCTCAAAGTAGATGTTTTGAGTATCAGAGCAGGGGCGGTACTTTCCCAGAGGATGAACCCTCAAGCCAGGTTACATCCTTGCGCGTTTTTCTCCAAAAAAAAAATTCTACCGCCAAACGGAATTATGATGTGGGGAATCGGGAACTTCTTGCCATTAAAATGGCCTTGGAAGAGTGGAGACACCTACTCGAAGGTACAGAGACTCCTGTCACTATCCAGACCGACCATAAGAACTTACTTTATATTGAAGGTGTTCACTTTGGGTCACGACAGGCATGGTGGTCCTTGTTTTTCACCCGTTATAATTTCATCATATCATACCTCCCTGGGTCCAAGAATATAAAGGCAGACACACTTTCTCGTCAATTTCTGGTGGAGGATAAGTTGGAGAATTGTCAAGAGACTATACTCTCTCCAGCCTGTATACTCTAAGCCAACACCTTCGACGCCTACCAGACATCACACAGGCCCAGAGCCATATCCCAGAAGGTCTTAAATACCAGAGGGACGTCTGTTCACCCCACATATCTTCCACAGGCGAGAAATGGAATTGGGCCACACATCTAAGACGGCGGGTCATCCCGGTACGAGGAGGACTATCGACCTCTTGGAGCGGACCTTCTGGTGGCCAGGTACGTGGAAGGACATCAGGAACATCGTTTCGGCATGTGCCACTTGTGCCCAGAATAAGATGCCCCACAATAGACCCCCAGGCCTCCTTCAACCCCTTTCAGTTCCGGATCGTCCTTGGAACCATCTGTCGATGGACTTCATCATGGAGCTGCAAAATTCCAAGGGGATTGATATGATTCTAGTAGTTGTGGACTGCTTCTCTAAACAAGCGCATTTTATTCCACTCAGTGGTCTACCCTGCACTGCCAGACTGTCTGAAGTATTCATTAAAGAGATCTTCAGACTTCACGGAACACTGCAAGTCATCGTGTCAGATAGAGCCTTCCAGTTTGTGTCCAGATTCTGGAGGGCTTTCTGCCAAAAACTAGGTATCTCGCTACATTAATCCTCGGGATACCACCCACAAACCAACGGTCAAACTGAAAGGACCAATCAATCTCTTGAACAGTTTATCCGCTGTTTTATCTCGGACTCCCAGGACAATTGGGTGGACCTGCTCCCATGGGCAGAATTCTCACACAACAACCTGCATAACGAATCCACTCAACAATCCCCCTTCTTCACCAATTTCGTTTTTCACCATTCAGCTCTTTCCACCACAGTTCCCAGTTCGGGGGTCCCCGCGGCGGGGTACAGAGGATTTGATACCTCCAGGATTCCTGAGAGAAAATTCAAGGAAATCTGAGCCATATCGTGTCCCTACAAAAGAAACAAGCTTTCTGCAATAGCTGGGAGAATCCTACTTACGCTCCAGGACAAAAGTCTGGCTATCGATGAAGAATATGCGTTTGAAAGTGACCTCTCCCAAACTGTCACCTAGGTTCTCGGGCCTTTTACTATCACAGAAAAGGTCAACCCTGTCACCTGCTGGCTGAGGCTACCCCTGAAGATGAGAATCCCATTAGTATTTCACATATCCCTCCTAAAACCCTTCTTACTGGACCCCCAATCTTCCATCCAGGATGTACCCTCTCAACCCATCCTAGTGGAGGGCCTACAGGAGTTAGAGGTTCTGGCAATCCTCGACTTTAGAATGTCAAGAGGGAAACTTCAGTACCTGGTACATTGAAGGGGATTCAGATCCGAAGAGTGTGAGTGGATCCCTCTAGAACAAGTACACACCCCAGACAGGTCCAGGCTTTCCATCACAGGCACCCTTCAAAGCCATCCCGGGGTCGCCCTGAGGTCTCCCCTGAAGAGGGGGGTATTTTCAGGTCTGCAGCTAAGCATCTCCCCTCAGATGCATCACGCAACCAACCCAGGGATGCGTTCGGACCCACGTCTGCACGCGCACGCTGCAGCAAGAGGCAGCACATGCAGACTCATGCCCGTGACATCAGGGTGATCAAACCTGGCGGCGTTGCGCTCGTCCCGTGCCACGCTCCTCCCATGAATGCACACCTTGTGGCAGCTAATGTCAGGACTGCCCTCAGCTGTGTCACTGCTGACTCACAATAAGCTACCTCCTATCGGCTCTCAGTTTACATCTGAGACCACTCCTCTTGCTGGCTTTCCATTGGCTCCTGCCTCTTCTAACATTCTTATACCCAATCCGCCCTCTGCTTGTTGCTGAGCATAAACTGTTGTTTATGTGCCGTGCTCATTGCATCCAGAATTCTTGCCTGTACCAGTGCCTTGCCTGACCCTTTGTTGTGACCCCTGTTCATACCTGGACTTCGCTCTTCCCTATCCCTGGACCTCAGCTTGCTTCTGGACACCTGCTCTCCTCTCCTTGAACTCAGCTACGGATTACGACCACTCTTCTCTCTCCAACCCCGAACCACGGCAAGTACTATGACTAACCTAAACTCTCCTACCCTGACCCGGCTACACGACCCTGACTCTGAAACTCCGAACCTGGCTCAAACTGGTTGTGATTTATATACATCCCCACTTCAGCCCCGCGTTCAAAGGCCTGTTTGTATTGAGCATCCGTTACACAGACACAGAGATGCAGAAGACACGCATGCAGACACAGATGTAGAGAACACACATACAGACACAAAGACTGCCACGCTACTCATATTAAAGGTGACCACCAGTATTTTTCTGCCTTACGATGGCATAGGGGGATTAATGCTAAAGGTTCCATTAAGAAGTGTGGAACCCTGCAGAGTTAATCCTTCTGGGAATTTACTGTCCTCTGGGATACGAGAGCTGTAACCACAATGTGATCGCACAGCAGCCACCCCAGGCAGTGCAAATCGTGCCCCGAGGACTGTAGTAACAATTTGACTTACAAGACTAAGGCATACTGACAAAAAAAATAGAAAAACAAATGAGAAAGGCAAGAGCATAGAGCCTACTGTATGTGCTGTTGGAGTAGGGACATAGGTAGGTTTAGGGTGTGACGGTAAGGGGGTGACAGGCTCTATAATAAAGGTTAAGCCTGCTGGTTACCCCTAAAACCGTGGGGTCCCTGGCAGCTATACAGCACTATAAGCCAGGGGCCAGGTATCATTAAATAATAATAATAATAATAATAATAATAATAATAGCAGCAGTATGTTCTTGTATAGCGCTGAGAGTTTTATGTAGCGCTTTACAGAGACATTTTGCAGGCAAAGGTCCCTGCCCCGTGGAGCTTACAATCTATGTTTTTGGTGCCGGAGGCACATAAAAAGTTAAAGTGACCCCTGCTTTTCCAATTTCATGTTCCCTTTGCCCCAGACTCCTGAAACCTTTTGAGTGTAAGTTTTTTTGTGGGATATTTGGGTAGGAATACAATTATTTTGTTTGCAGGAATTTGAGGGCTGGGGCCACCGGTAGTACCTTAATTCTCTAAATCCTCATTGAAGCCTTTGCGGTGTGTATTATATAGTATATGCGAGTGACAATGCTAGGTAAAAACCATCTCTAAATCCTCATTGAAGCCTTTGCTGTGTGTATTACAGTATATAGTATATGCGAGTGACAATGCTAGGTAATAACCATCTCTAAATCCTCATTGAAGCCTTTGCTGTGTGTATTATATAGTATATGCGAGTGACAATGCTAGGTAAAAACCATCTCTAAATCCTCATTGAAGCCTTTGCTGTGTGTATTATATAGTATATGCGAGTGACAATGCTAGGTAAAAACCATATTTGAATGCTGTTTTCTATCTACCCCTAATCAAATTAAGTGTTGCCACCTAGGCAGGGATCACCCTGTGTAGAAAACCATCTGTTTGAATGTGCCTCAGATGTGCTAATTAAGCCAACAGAACCACACTGTCAGGTGACTTTTTAGGCCTATATAAACCCAGTCAGAACAGCTAGTCTGCCTGCATCCCATATTCTAAGTGGCCCATTATAAGTGGCATGACTACTGAACAACTCAAGTTTAAAAGGAAGTTCAAAAGAAGTGGACACCCCAACAGGCCCTGATTCCTGCATTTGAACTTCGCTGGAAAGGAGGATATCATCTATACCAGACTGCATCATTACTGATGTGATGCTGCCTTTACCATTTATATTTGCATTTATATTTGCTGTGACTTCACTTCTTCTCAAATTATGCACTTCTTTTTACCAGCCTCAGTATGTCTCTAACTCCATCCATATATCTCCATCTCTCCTTCCTTCACCACTTCTCTGTTCACATGAACTCCTTTCTTGCCTGCGTCCTCTGACACCACACAGCTATATCCCCTGCACTAAAAAACACCCCTACAAATCATCCTAACAGCCCTCACTAAAATAACTCACGACCTCCATGCTGCCAAAGACAGAGGTCATTACACTCTGCTCATAATACTCGACCTCTCTGCAGCATATGACACCGTGGACCACCCTCTTCTCCTTCATATTCTCCATACTCTTGGTATTCGGAACAAAGCTCTATCCTAGACCTCATCCTACCTCTCCCATCATACTTTCAGTGTCTCTTCTGCTAACACCTCCTCCTCCTCTATTGATCTCTCTGTGGGGGTACCCCCGGGCTCTGTCCTGGGACCTCTTCTCTTTTCTCTGTACACACTCTCTCTAGGTGACTAATAACATCTTTTGGGTTTAAATATCACCTCTATGCTGACGACACACAAATATACTTTTCAACACCCGACCTTATACCTGCTGTACAAACCAAAGTTTCTGAATGTCTCTCTGCTATATCATTCTCGATGGCCCTCCGCCGCCTTAAACTCAACATGGCTAAAACAGAGCTCCTAATACTTCCTCCCAAACCTGGCCCTGCTACCTCCTTCCACATTACTATTGGAACTACGATCATTCACCCAGTAGCCCAAGCACGCTGCCTAGGGGTCACACTCGACTCCTCTCTCACATTCGCCCCTCACATTCAAAACATTTCTAAAACTTGTTGCTTTTTCCTCCGCAATATAACAAAGATACGCCCTTTCCTCTGTTGCTCGACTGCTAAAACTCTGACTCAGGTCCTCATTCTTTCCCGTCTTGATTACTGTAACCTCCTGCTGTCCGGCCTTCCTGCCTCTCACCTGTCTCCCCTACAATCTATCCTAAGTGCTGCTGCCAGAATCACTGTACTCTTTCCTAGATCTGTCTCAGCATCTACCCTCATGAAATCCCTCTCCTGGCTTCCGATCAAATCCTGCATCTCACACTCCATTCTTCTCCTCACTTTTAAAGCTTTACACTCTTCTGCCCCTCCTTACATCTCAGCCCTAATTTCTCGCTATGCACCATCCCGACTCTTGCGTTCTGCTCAAGGATGTCTTCTTTCTACCCCTTTGTATCTAAAGCCCTCTCCCGCCTTAAACCTTTTTCACTGACTGCCTCTCACCTCTGGAATGCCCTTCCGCTCAGTACCCGACTAGCACACTCTCTATCCACCTTTAAGACCCACCTTAAGACACACTTGCTTAAAGAAGCATATGAATAGCACTGTGAATATTCTGAACACATGATACATAAAGCTTGGCCCCCTGCAGACGCACTTACCAGAACTCCCTCCCTCTGTACGTTCTCCTTACCTACCAATTAGACTGTAAGCTCCTCGGGGCAGGGACTCCTCTTCCTTAATGTTACGTTTATGTATAAAGCACTTATTCCCATGATCTGTTATTTATATTATCTGTTATTTATTTGATTACCACATGTATTACTACTGTGAAGCGCTATGTACATTAATGGCGCTATATAAATAAAGACATACAATACAATACAATACAATACAATTCTACCCGGCGAGCAGGCATGATTTGCCAGGACACTGGTGGAATTACACTGGGGCTGCCCAGTGTTCCCCAGACTCCTGGTTTTCGAGCCCTGATACTGTATTTTAGTCCTATTTCCCTTACAGTCATGAGTCTCCCCAAAGTCGTCCCTCCATGGGGCATCCCGAGCCAGCTTGGCACGCCCCCTCCTCTAACATCAGCCAAGAGACGAGTGCCTAGATTTTTTCCCCAGACCCCCAGTAAATATATTTTAAGTGTATGTGTACTTGTGTAATTCTTCTTGTTGTATGTGGGTTTACTGAAATAAACTAAAGTTTTTTTCTAGTACCTTGTTTTGCCTAATGCATGATCCCGGTACAAATATAAAAGGGTTTAAAAGTTCCTTGTCTCCTGTGACAGACTTTTTTTCTGGTGGCAGATTGTGAGCTCTCAAAACAAGTAGTACACATACGCATGATTACACAAAGCAGGAAAATCCCACTGTTCTTTTGACACTGAAGTTTAGTGCCCAAAGGCGAAGATGTCTCAGCGTTAAGGATGGTATCGGTCCTGGGATCGCCAGAGAGTAGTGACCCAGTGCGAGGATTATGGACTACCAACAGACGGTCAGGCTAAAGCTCAGCTTGAGGAGGATCTGGAGCACACTAATCTGGCATGGCTTCTCCCCTGGAACTTGGGACAAACATGGCTTCTCCAGCTAAGGACATAACCCTGGACATCGAGGACAGCACAGAGGAAACAGAGGGCGAGAGTGAGTGTGAGGGTGTGGATGAGCCTGTGGTCCCACTGGCTATTGCTGCCCCTGCTGCAAATAGTTCGGCTATTGATACAGCCATGACTGTCAGGGTCACTTTTGAACAGAAGTTGCAGCTGATCATGGCTGCTGAGGGAGTTAAGATGCCCCAACCCCTTCGGGACCCCAACCAGCCCCTACCCAAAGAGTGTCTCACCACAGCTTCGCCAAGTGTGTGAATGGCACCGATGATATCAACAGCTTTTTGAAAGTCTTGAGGACTAGTGTGGACTGTTCCGTCTCCCACCCTGAGACTGGGTGCTACACTTGACCCCAGTGTTAACTGACAGAGCCCTGAAGGCTTTCCAGGGAATCCCGACAGTGGACAGCCACGTCTACAAGCATGTCAAGGAAGTCTTGCTTGATTGGTTTGGCGTTAATCAGAGGCTAACCGTGGGCTTTTCTGATCCAGGGAGAAAACTGTCCAGTACAATCACTTGGAATTTGCAGCCCGGTTAGCCCAGCACGGTACTCGATAGATCGAAGGGTGCAGTGCCACCAAAAACCGGGGACTGTTGAACCTCATATTCCGGGAGCAGTTTTTGTAGAAGTGTCTGCCTGATGTCAGTGAATGGATGATTGACCACAAGCTCAAGACCTGCATTGAGGATGCCGGGATGGCAGACGAGTTTGTGACAAATCGCCTGCAGTATGTGCCAAGCAGACACACGCTCCTACCAGGGTCACCCCAACTCGGGTGCCCAAGAAGGCTGAGGTTGCTCCCCATATGTTGACCTGGAGGACCAAACATCCTGCCGGGGGAAGTACAGCCAAGCCCACAGAATTGGTGCATGAGCGGCGGTGCTACCACTGTCAACAAACCGGGCATCTGAAGCCCGATTGTTTGGATCTACACCGTTCCAGCAATCCCCCTCAGGGATAACGTACCCAAGCGCCAAAAGTGGTCGCCTACGTGGGACTGGTACCCACAGAGGGAAGCATCAAGCAGTCATCCACCAGGTACAGCCGAGGACCCAGGTGGTGGTCCTTACACAATCTATGGCAGGACAGCGGAGGGGACCAACGGGCATCAAGTTGCAGCAGTTGGGCTGCAGGTCATCACCGTCAGGAGGAAGCATTTGCATCCATTGACCATTGGAGATCACCAGGCAGCCAGCTGATTGACTTCGTGCTACAATTACTCTGGTGCGACCTGATATGGTTAGCCCAGAGGATCTGTTCCCTGGACCAGGGATGCAGGTCACTATGCCAGACGGGGGACCTACTATAGGTCAATCCATGTCACCCGGGTGTTTCTCGACTGGGTTGCCGGTCGAGGAGTGAAAGATGTGCTTGTCTTGCCAGGGTAGGATACAGAGGTGCTACTCAGTAACGACCTAGGACAGTTCATTTGTTCTTTTGCAGAAGAAGATGCTCCTGTGGCTGCAGTCACCAGGAGCTAAAGGCGGGCACTTGCCCAGGCAGGGGAGCATTTATTACCCCTGCCCACTGAGGAAATCACCTTTCCCCTGCATTTGGGATCAGCGAATCCTGAGGTCTCCACAGAGATCGGGCAGGTAAACAAGACTGAGTCTATACTGAGTCCTGACCCTTCCAACATACCTGTTTCCCCATCCCCTGACCTAGTGACTAAGAATGAGTGGCTAGAGCTACAGTAGGTGCATGGTTCAGAGAAGCAGTGCATTCTGGTTCCCAACTTAGAGGGCATGAGACTTCGGGCGTCCGATTCTGCCTCTGAGAGTGGGTTGGATCGGTATCTCTGGCACAGTGGGCTCCTGTACAGAGAGCATGCCCCTGATTCTCCAGACAGAGTATGGACAGGTAGGACACAGCTAGTGGTACCCCGGGAGTATAGGCAGCAGTTACTGCAGGTTGCCCACTACATCCCACTAGCGGGATATCAGGGGGTCACCCGCACCAGAACCCAGCTATTGCAGTGTTTCTAATTGCATCCATGGCAGTGTCAGATTTTTGCCGCTCCTGTGATGACTGCCAGCGAGTTGGCAAGTCGAGCGACCATGTGAAGGTTCCCCTGAAGCCACTACTGGTGATCAGTGAAAGTTACCAGAGGGTAGCGGTAGACATAGTGGGACCCCTTATGGTCTTTAACTGGACAGGGAAGCGCTACATCCTCACAGTGGTTGATTTTGCAATCAGGTACCCTGAGGCTGTGGCATTTTCATCCATTGGGGCTAGAAAAGGATTTTTACTAGATCAGGGTTCCCTAGTGAGATTCTGACCAATCAAGGGCCTAGACATAGTAAAAAAACCGTGTACAAGCTCCAAGAGTTTTGGTCAATGATGCCTGAAAAAGCAATAATGAATAATATATATTCAAAGGAGTTGACACCGGAACATGTGGATTGAAGGGCTGTACACTCAATACATAATGATGGGGGTAACAAGGAGGGCTTAACACAATGGGGACAGTACGTTGTGAAAATAACTCACTCAGTCTCCCTAGCCCCAGCTGTGCCCAGTGTGGAGTACGCTCTACTCACAATAAGAACACCGCTTTGCTCCCCTTCCTTCCAGCTGCAGCCCTGACGCTGCCAGAAGCGTCTCCCTTGGACATCCGGTGGTGAACGGTGATCCTCTCATGTGACAACAGGAAAAGGTAAGGATCGATTATCCATCCGCTCCGTGGAAAAAATGGTAGGAACTCACCAGCAAAGAGGTTAAAAAACTTCTTTATTAAACTACATAAAAAACAAAAAAACAAACAATACAAACTACTCTCCCACGCGTTTCACGCCCACTATGGCGCTTTCTCAAGGAGTGACGAGATGGGGGAGGTACTGGGTATTTAACACACTCCCCGTCATACAAGACAGCTTTTTTAAATAATTAATTAATCTTGTCTTGCAGGAAGAAAAGAAAAGAAAAACGAAGAAAAAGAAAGAAAAATGAAGATAGAAAACTTCCCTGCAAAAGAAAGAAACAGCAAGAAAAATGTAACTCTTGATAGAAAAATAAAGTAAATAAAGAAATAGTATGCTTAACAATATTTGTGTTCAGTATGTAAAAATGGCAACTTGAATGGGTAAAAAGACTCACCCAATACAGGTTAATTAAATGTGACAGAGAACAGAGCATATCACATTAGTATAAGTGATATGCTCTGTTCTCTGTCACATTTAATTAACCTGTATTGGGTGAGTCTTTTTACCCATTCAAGTTGCCATTTTTACATACTGGACACAAATATTGTTAAGCATACTATTTCTTTATTTTTCTATCAAGAGTTAAATTTTTCTTGCTGTTTCTTTCTTTTGCAGGGAAGTTTTCTATCTTCATTCTTCTTTCTTTTTCTTCGGTTTTCTTTTCTTTTCTTCCTGCAAGACAAGATTAATTAATTATTTAAAACAGCTGTCTTGTATGACGGGGAGTGTGTTAAATACCCAGGACCTCCCCCATCTCATCACTCCTTGAGAAAGCACCATAGTGGGCGTGAAACGCATGGGAGAGTAGTTTGTGCTGTTTGTTTTTTTGTTTTTTTATGTAGTTTAATAAAGCGGATGCGGATGGATAATCGATCCTTACCTTTTCCTGCAATCAAGTGGCTAATTTATGTCTGAATTTCTCCAGTATCTCTGGGCTACGTGAGTGGTGAGAGCCCTTCGTACTGCCCCTTACCACTCCCAGACAAATGGACTGTGTGAGCGGTTCAATGGCACCCTGAAAAAGATTCTGTGAGCCTTTGTGGAAGCTGAACATTTACAACATTTGCTGTTTGCATACCGAGAGGTACAGCAAGAGTCCACCTGGTTCTCATCTTTTGAGCTTCTATATGGTCCCAGGGCCCAGGGACTACTTGACCTGTTATGTGAAGGATGGGAAAGGAAAACTACTGATACTGATGCTTTTGTGCTACAGTACAGATGCAGCGGCCATTATTTTAACAAATCACGCGGTGTATACCTCGGAATACCCATGTCATGGCGCGGGATTGCTTCCAACCGTACCGCCTTAAGACGTGAGTGCAGGCGAGTGCATAAAAATGGCATTTAAGTGTTGTGGCTTTTAAACACCTGAAGTTGACACAGTAGCACAGTAGCACAGTAGCACAGTACTGTACACATTACAATTCATTAATTTCATTGCATTAAATTGCACACAATCCATGAAATTCAAACAAAGCAACCGCGATAAACACGTGTGCCTGGGGCGATTAGCCGCTTTCATGACGCATGGAGTAGAGCAGCGCACACGAAAACAGTGCAGTGATTTCTTAAAATAAAGCGGCCCCCCCTAGCCATAGGCAGGGGGGCTTCATGACCGGGGGGGTCCGGCCTTCCCCTCGCTGGCCTGCCCCCACATCTCCCTCCCCAGCACAGGGGAGGAGTTCCCGGAAGGCCTACTTAAGGCCAGGCTGGCGGGCAGCACGTCGTCTTTTGCTGCCCGCCAGACTATTTGGACGTCCCTCTCCTCCCTGCAGGTTAAATTAAGGTAAGGTCCCGAAAGGCCCCTGGGCACTCCCCCCTCCTGTATAGCCGCGATTTTTGAATCGGCGGTGAGGGGGGAGGCGGGATGCAGGGAGGAGAGGGACCCCTTAGTGTAGCGGCCCGTCCCCATCCTCCATCTGCGGCACGCAGCATGGAGCTGGGGGGGTCGGATTTAGGCCTGTGCCACGGCAGCTGCAGGCGGGGAGTGGTGGTCTCGGGACAGAGGGGGTCTGACGGGCAGAAGGGGCCTGACGGGAATTTTCCCGCTTCTTTCCCTGGGGGTGGGGACTACCTGCTCCCGCAGCGTTGAGCGGGCGGGTGCCTCCTCCATCCGCATAGCCCCACGGTGGCTGCCATCGGTAAGGGCACCCCGGCGGGGAGGGGGGGGGGATCCGGCCGAGGCATGCAGCCCGCGCGGAAATTCGCCGCGTGTGCCCCATGCGGCTGCTCGCGGTCCGCTCGGGGGCTGGGGCGCAGTGCCACGTGGTGCGGGCCTTCCGTCTCCCGATGGGGAGTGTAGCGGGGGCAGAGGCCCCTCCTACCCCTCCCCCCTTTCGTTAGTGGTCTCGGGGCACGGGGGTTGGGGTGGACCGGTCAGCCATGCGGCTGGAGAGGCGGCTGCTCCCGCGCCCCCCTTCCCCCACACCTGTGGGGTCGTTAAAATGTATGCGTGAGGTGGGCTGTACAGGGGGGGCCGGCCGGGAAAAATCTATGATAAATAAATAACGTTGTATGGGTATATATGTGTGTGATATGGGTGTGTATATATATGTGTGTGTATATATATATATATATATATATATATATATATATAGATGTGTGGTATGGGGGTGTATATATATATATATATATATATGTGTGGTATGGGTATATATGTATATATGTGTGGTATGGGTTTATATATATATATGTGTATGGTATGGGTATATATATGTATATGTGCGTGGGTATATATGTGGATGTACGTATAGGTATTTATGGGTGTTATGTGCAGGTATGTGGGTGTGTATGTACATGTGTATATGGGTATGCACGTATACATAAGTGGAGATATACGCATGTATAGGCTAGTGCAGCCGCTCTTAGTGGTTGCGGCCTGAGGCCAGGGGTAAGCGCAAAGAGGGGGCGGCCAAGGTTGGCGCTTCACGGTCTGCCCCCGCAGTTAGTTTCGGCGCGGGGACACACGCTGATGCGCTCGGGGCGATTATGTGCAGGTATGTGTGTGCGGGTATATATATGTGTATACGGGTACGTATATATGTGTACATGGGTACAGGTAAATCGGTGTACGTGTATGTAGGCATGTATACTATAAGCTATATAAATATACTTTAGTTCGGCGGGGGGACATGCTGAGGCGCTGGGAGCGATGGCAAGTGGATGCTTGACTGCTCCCAGCGGCCGCTTCCTTCTGGTATCCCGTGCGGGGGTAGCAGTTGCCCGCCCGTGCGGGGTGGGGGTATGGCGTAGTTGGGACAGAAAGGCTGGCATAAGATTTGCATAGGAGGGAGCGCAGTCTGACTGGCGACGTGTCCCCCCCACTTATGGTCTCAGACGGTGCAGAGAATTATATAATGTCAATAGAGCTCTTTATCTAGGGACATTATAGACTATATAGATATATTGTGGTAATTATTAGATGATAAATACTTGTTAATGGGAATCGCAATGTTTAGCATTTATGCTTGGTTACTTTATCTGAATTCCCCAATTAATTCATGGATGGGCGCATGTGGAGGCGTGCGTGCGGAGGCGCATGTGTGGGGGATAGGTGTGTGGGCACAGGTAGTTGGATATATGGATATATGGGTAGGCACATCAGAAGTATGTATGTAGGCACATGTGGATGTTTATATGTGTAGGGGCACACGTAGAAGTGTGCGGGTGTATAGGGGCACACGTAGATGTGCGCTTGCGTGTGTGGGCACACGTAGATGCGTGCGGGTATGTATGGACACACGTAGATGTGCGCGAGTGCGTATGGGCACACGTAGGCAGGTGCACGTGGATGCACGCGTGGATGCGCGCGTGTGTAGGGGCACACGTGGATGCGCGCGTGTGTATGGTCACACGTAAATGCGCGCGTGTGTATGGGCACACATAAATGCGCGCGAGTGTATGGGCACTCGTAGATGTCAGTAGAGCTCTTTATCTAGTGACATTATAAACTATATAAATATACTGTAGTAATTATTAGATAATAAATACCACACGTAAATGCGCGCGTGGGTATAGGGGTGCATGTAAATGCGCGCGTGTATATGGGCATACGTAGATGCGCGCGTGTATATGGACATGCGTAAATGCGCGCGTGTATATGGACACGCGTAAATGCGCGCGCGTGTGTATATGGGCACACGTAGATGCGCGCGTGTATATGGACACGAGTAAATGCGCGCGTGTATATGGACACGCGTAAATGCGCGCGTGTATATGGACACGCGTAAATGCGCGCGTGTATATGGACACGCGTAAATGCGCGCGTGTGTATATGGGCACACGTAGATGCGCGCGCGTGTGTATATGGGCACACGTAGATGCGCGCGTGTGTATATGGGCACACGTAAATGTGCGCGTGTATATGGGAACACGTAAATGCGCGCGTGTATATGGGTTCACGGAAATGCGCGTGTATATGAGCTCACGGAAATGCGCGCGTGTGTATATGGGCTCACGGAAATGCGCCCATGTGTATATGGGCACACGGAAATGCGCGCGTGTGTATATGGGCACACGGAAATGCGCGCGCGTGTGTATACGGGCACACGCAGGGCGCGCACGTGCGTGTGTAGAGGGGCACACGCAGGTGCGCGCGAGTTTATATAGGTGCGCGTGGATGTATATGGGTGCGCGCGGGTGTGTATGGGCACACGGAAATGCGCGCGTGTGTATATGTGCACACGGAAATGCGCGCGTGTGTGTATATGGGCACACGGAAATGCGCGCGGGTGTATATGGGCACACGGAAATGCGCGCGGGTGCATACGGTTTGCTGTGCGGGGAGAGGGGCTGGCGGAGGCACGCGGTCACAGCACGTGAGGCCCTGGGTTGCTAATCCTGGGGCAGGCAACAGTCGCGACCCGTGCAAGCAGGGCCGGGTAGGGACGGGCCGGTGCCCCGTAGCGCGAAAATTTTGGAAAATCATACGGGAAGCGGGCTGCATGGCATCAATGGCAGAGCAGTTACGCCTTCTACAAGTCGAGGCGGAAAACCATGACGAGGCATGGTTGGATCGGTGGCTGCAGGCGTTGTTCTCTGCGATATACGGGTAGGCACATCAGAAGTATGTATGTAGGCACATGTGGATGTTTATATGTGATGGGGCACACGTAGAAGTGTGCGGGTGTATAGGGGCACACGTAGATGTGCGCTTGCGTGTGTGGGCACACGTAGATGCGTGCGGGTATGTATGGCCACATGTAGATGTGCGCGAGTGCGTATGGGCACACGTAGGTAGATGCACGTGTGTATGAGCACGCGTGGATGCGCGCGTGGATGGGCACACGTGGATGCGCGCGTGTGTATGGGCACACGTAGATGTCAGTAGAGCTCTTTATCTAGTGACATTATAAACTATATAAATATACTGTAGTAATTATTAGATGATAAATACCACACGTAAATGCGCGCGTGGGTATAGGGGTGCACGTAAATGCGCGCGTGTATATGGGCATACGTAGATGCTCGTGTGTATATGGACATGCGTAAATGCGCGCATGTATATGGACACGCGTAGATGCGCGCGTGTATATGGACACGTAGATGCGCGCGCGTGTATATGGGCACACGTAGATGCGCGCGCGCGTGTGTATATGGGCACACGTAGATGCGCGCGTGTGTATACGGGCACACGTAGATGCGCGCGTGTATATGGGAACACGTAAATGCGCGCGTGTATATGGGTTCACGGAAATGCGCGCGTGTGTATATGGGCTCATGGAAATGCGCGCGTGTGTATATGGGCACACGGAAATGCGCGCGTGTGTATATGGGCACACGGAAATGCGCGCGTGTGTATATGGGCACACGGAAATGCGCGCGTGTGTATATGGGCACACGGAAATGCGCTCGTGTGTATATGGGCAGGAAATTTTGGACAGGCATACGGGAAGCGTTTTTGAAGTTACTCAAAGGTGATGAAAGATTCTGGTAAACATTACGATTAGAAAACGCAAGGGATGAGGGAGTGTGTCCTAGATTTGACCAATGGTGTTCTGCAGCAGCTTCAGATGATGAACTGCCTGGTAGCCAAGCTAGAGCTGGTGGGGAAGAAAAACGGGAAGGGGGGGGAAGGAGACAAAGAAGGGGCTGATGGAGTAGTAATATAAAACACCTTTAATAAATGACGCATAAAAAAGCCCCCCTGAGGGCGTACTCACACTCTGTACTGCCACTCAGGGCACATAAGTGTATCTTTACAGCCAATGCTGTCCGGTGTGCGTCTCCTCCATCTCTGGCAGTCTCTGATGGTCCCCACGAGCGGCTGCTGAGGTTCTCGTGCAGCTTGACTGGAGTCGGCGTCTGGCGTCACGATCTACTGGGAACGGATTGCCTCCTCCTCCTCCTCTTCCACTCAACGCGTTTCGCAAGATAGGGTTAACTTGCTTCGTCAGGAGTGTACGCCAGACGTCAACTCCAGTCAAGCTGCACGAGAACCCCAGCGGCCGCTTGTGGGGACCGTCAGAGACTGCCAGAGACGGAGGAGACGCACACCGGACAGCATTGGCTGTAAAGATACCCTTATGTGCCCTGAGTGGCAGTACAGAGTGTGAGTAGGCCCTCAGGGGGGGGTTTATGTGTCATTTATTAAAGGTGTTTTATATTACTACACCATCAGCCCCTTCTTTGTCTCCTTCCCCCCCCCCTTCCCGTTTTTCTTCCCCACCAGCTCTAGCTTGGCTACCAGGCAGTTCATCATCTGAAGCTGCTGCAGAACACCATTGGTCAAATCTAGGACACACTCCCTCATCCCTTGCGTTTTCTGTTCTCTAGAGGATTGTGGCTTTTTCCTCTTAAGGTTGAGTGGTCCTTTGATTATATATATTTTATTGTTGTTACCTTATTTATATTGCATATTTTCCCTTTCTTGCATTTGCTTGTTATATTTTTACACCACTGGGTGGTGCTGTGGCACTGTATTAAGGAAGCGCCGGGCAGTTTATTTCTGTTTCCTAAACATTACGATTAATCAAGAGGGATTCAACTGGGCAATTCAAATCTAACAGTGTAAGATCTTATGCATGAATCCCAGTGTAACAAACTTTCCCTAGTCTGTTCAATAATTTGTTCATATGCAACCAGGAAGTGACAAGTATTTTATATTCCAGTCCGTTAATACCTCTTAACGGTCTTAGGATAAACACTTCTGCCACGAGGTTCAGAAAAAGAAAACAAAATACTTCTAAACAGAAATACATAAACAAGGCTTTCTTAATGCAGTATAAACATTTGCCTCCTAGGCTCCTGTTTCTTCTCTGGCTGAGACCGAATGAGCCTCTGTGTCTTCTCAGATGCCTGACTATATAGCTCCTGAGATTGACTACAGGTGCTAGCCCTCTGCCTTAATTAGCTGTCTGTCTTTTGAACAGGGGAGTTTCCAGCATTCATGCAGCATGCCTGACAAACCTTTGTTTGTACTCCTGGTTTGCAAGTGATGGATCTGTAAACCCCATCACACACAGCAACCAAGTGGCTGATTATACCAGCAAGAATATGCAACTGAGAACTATCAAGTTTACCTCACAAATTAATCACAATGTATTATAAAAGTTATTTTGATGTGTATTAGTGTACGTGGGGTAGGTATAAATACAACATGATGCTTAGATTATAATTAACTTGCTGCCTATGGCCTACTTTATATTATTATACAATACATTAAAGTTCTTAGTAAGTGCATGAATAAAATAGATGTCGCTGTGTTAGTCCAGGTGTGCAAAATAAATGAGTACTTCAGAATTAGATGATATCTTTTTTATTTGGACCAGCAAATTATATTTTAGGATAAGCTTTTCAGTGCATATAATCATATAATAAAGCCTGAAATTGAAAGGGTTATGAAGAAACAATAAATATTATCAATAAAGGATATACAAAATATATATCACTTGTTCCATACCTCTGATTTCTTTGCTATAAATGTGTAAAAACAGAATTAATATTTGTGAGGAAAGGACTTCAGCTGCCCAGGTCTGCAGATTTCATAAGGATTATTTCTACATATTATTTAATACAAACTTAGTCAATTATAAAATATATCCGTAACACACTGTACTGTATGAAACAATGGATATCATGCATATTTCAGTTGACTACATTATTCTACACTTACGGTATGCACACAATAATCAGTACACAATTTTCTCTCTACAAATGGTGTATGTATTTTATTAAAACAGCTTTGAAACCAGAAGGACATCATGTTCTTTAGTCCTAAAATCGAAAAGAGATTATTTTCATAGAGAGTAACATAAAAGATGTTCTGACATACTGAATGTCCTTATGTCAACATAAGAATATAATAGTAGGAGGGATAATGTCAAGTATTCTTAAGTGAAAGACAGTTTGAGTCGTAAAAACAATCAAATTTGAAGGTCACTTTTGTCCAACTATTTGTATTACTCAGAATTTATTTGCTCAATGTGTGTACAATTATACTCAGTTTAAAATATTATTGGAAACATATTGCAATGGTGTATTCCTTATAAGTAATATATTTTTGTGGGATTCACTAGTGCAACTAGTGAGAAATGTATACTGGTATCATATGTAAACCAAACACTCTTTCATACCACAGTAATAAAATCATCATGACTCAATTTACCCAGTTATTGTAGAATATTGTTTGGAAAGGCAATTTTTCGTATACAGCATGTATATGTATTTTTGTACAGCAGGTGCTTCTAAGTTAATAAATCAAAACATCATGTGCATCATAAAAATATTTCCATACTTCCATATTTCCATACTTAGTCATCAATTTTCCGCAAGTAGGAGCTACACCTCCCCCCCCCCCCCCCAACATCTTCATAACTATGGGCATATACAGCCAATGCATTTGACCATACTTTAAAAGATCACTAAATACATAATTCATCATCTTTAAATTTGCCCTGGCATTAGTTACTCCACTAAACTCAAAGAAGACACTGAACACATACAGTTAATAATTCCTTGATCTTGTATATATATATATAGCCCTGGTAGGTTTGGGCTATTATTCTGTCCTCCTTCTGTGCAATAATCACTGGTAAGGGCAGGTTTGCCAGGAGTTAAGATGGGTTCTCCCTACTCACTGTAGTTGAGTTGGTCAGAGAAGGTCTTGTGTCAGTCAAGGGTACAGGGGTGAGGCTACTGTATCTGTACTAAATGAGCTGCATTTCCTGTTTTCAGTTAGTTGCTCCTACCTTGAGAGGAGCTCAGTCACCAAATCCAGTTGTGCAGGTCTCTGCCAATCTGTGGCCCTCCCTTAGGGGAGAGGAGGGTAGACTGTTCCCACAACTCTGACAGGGGGTAGTGGAAGAGCTAGGCCTGATTCCAGGGCCCTAACTGGGAGTGAATGGCCAGGGTCATCCTGAAGGAGAACTCCTGAGAAGTACTGCTGTGACTGTGTATGCTGTACAGTGTTCTGTAGAGGAAATAAAGTGTTCCTGATTATAAAGAAGCGGTTGTGAGACTGGAATCTCTCATCCCTGAGTGGGTTGTTCTATTCCAGGGATTCCACCCCATATCCTGGGCCTGCAATAGATGGAGGAGCTGAAAGATTGAGTACGTACTGGGTATGTCCCCAGAAGCCTGTCCTGACCTTCCCCATAATACCATCAAGCGGGAGACTCAGGAGTCCTGTAAGCCAGCAGGTGCACCACACTATTATGCCTTGTAACCAGAGCAGCATTTCCCCTAGGAGACCTTATATGCGATTGGGTAGGGGAATACCCGTTACAATTGGAGGCGCTGCTGAAATAAATAGGACAGGCTTTCAGCGAAGCAAAACTGAAAGATATAAAGTATGCTTCCAGAACAAGTGCTGCTGAAAGGGGGAAGTCTAGGGGTAGTAAGGAGAACAAAAAACCTCGCAAAGCACACCCTAGACTGCCCTAAAGGGTGAATAGGTCTGGAGACAAGGCTATTGATGTTCTAGTCAAACCTGAGGCGGGTAGTCAGGATGCCATGGGGGGGGGGGCTGGTTAACGCAGTTAAGAGGGACCCCTGGATAGGATCCATGATACTGGCAGCCAAGAGGGGGAGATACGAGTACTGCACAGGGAAGAGCCCAGAGTACTACTAGCCAGTAGCCAAACTATGAACCGCAGAACACGTGTTCTGGACTGTCATCGTGTGCAGTGTACTACAGAAAGTGTTTTGCCTAGCCTGGGGTGTGCCGAGGTTACTACTTGTCGGAGGCTACATGTATTGCAGTGTTCACATGAGAGCGAGTTCCCTGCCAAACAGTGAGGGTTGCACTACAGTGAAAATTATGGGTTCACCTAAGATGGTGGCTGCTATATGCGATAGTGCACCGCACGGTGTGAAGAAGCTAAAATGGCAGTTCCCGCCGAGTCTGGATGGCGCACGTGCTGCGTGCAAAAAGACTGTGAGCAGAGTATTTGCAGAGATTTGGCCGGGTCAGGCGCGAAAGTTAGAGCCCCGCCTATGTGCAGGAAGTGGCGCGAAAGCAGGAGCCACATCCCCCTGCCCTGTGACTGGCTCAGCGAAGAGTCCACGTCATGAGATAACACCCAGTGACCCTCCTCTAATCTCCACCAGAGGGAGGGATCACAGTGAAAGCCAAAGTCACGCCTTACTACCGAGTGCCCCTCCTCTAATCTCCACCAGAGGGAGGGGGCACAATGTGGGACAATCCCAGAGCTTTACCCAAACTGAAGGAGGAGCTGGATGTGAGCTGCCACAACCTCAGACTGATGGAACATGGCGGGCCAGAGGAGTGAGCTACACCTTTCTTTTGTGCCTGTGTATACATAAAGTAAGGGCAGGCGAATCGGACTTTGCCTATTACTCGCTGCCAGCAGGTTTCCTGGATGTACTCACTGATGGGATCACCAGCTTGCGGTGTTTGGGCCCTTACTGTGTATGCCTGGGAGAAGACCTTGTTTGGGGGGCTATTTTCTTTGTGAATGGGGCAAGCCATCTTGTGTCTAGCCCGCTGATGCCTACCATTGGGATGTACAAAGCCCCGACGACAGAGACAAGGCCCGAGCCGGTTCCAGAGACCGCAACCCAAATGCTACTGGGTGAGGTGATCGAACCTGACGAGGCCAGAGCCGGTCCTCTGGTGTCAGCAAAGCCTGATGACCCAGCGGTTATGCTATGCAATGTGGGCCATGTCAATGCTACCCATGTGGAGGGCGCGTGCGCCCAAAAAAGCATTCCAGAGGGTCCGTGCACACCGGTTCCAGAGGCGGAACCCACGATGGTGGAATCCAAGGAAGAGACAGTGATTGCCCAGGGAGGATGGGGATCGCTATCGCTGGTAGCGCAGAAGCGGGACCGCTTCATGCCGATTGCCGACAGTGACTGCGAGGGGCCCCAATGTCATTCCCCTGCGGAGATGTCCCTACCTGCCCCGTCGGACGACGAGCGTGATAGCAGTTCAGCGGGGGTGATTCGCCTACCGGTGGACCCATACAGCGGTGCTGCAAGAAGAGAGCCACTTACCTGTGATGTGGAGCGGGTGAGCCCAGATGTCTCCCGACAGCAGGCACTGGTGCGGCCGGAGCTGCGTAGCAGTCCCACTGTCGTCATGACTCCCAGTGTGTCGGATTGGCAACCGGAGATGAGACCGGAGGAAGAGGATCCCATCGCAAGCCAGCGGAGTGGTGAGATACCCTCTTACTCCCCACAGGATCTGATGGAGGAGGCCTTAGAAGAGGCCCCGACCAAGGCTGCGGAGGAGGAGTCCGGAGACGAGGCCAATCCCAGCGCCTACTTCCGCATGAAGGACAGCGTCGAGCTCCCGGTACCCCGTCCTGCGAATGACATACTTCCTATGCGGGACCTGACACAAGATGACGTGACCTCGCGAGAGGATGACGTCACTTACAAGGCGACCTCTGGAGCGGACTGGGACTGTGCTGCAACTGCTCCGGTGAGTAGCGCCCTCTCCAGGCGAGAAATGGACCACTACATTTACAGGGTGGTAGACCGAGGGAAACGCTGGCCTGTCGTGGCTGCGTCCAAGCAGCCAACTTCCCCTGCGGTAGGCTGTGGCCTAGCTGAAGCCAAGGACTTTGCCCCGGACACTGTTGCTTCCTATGCCCCAGTCTCTGGCCCCATTACCCCTGCCATTGCCCCTGTCCCTGTCCCATCTGGTTCAGATTCCAGATACAGTCACCATGGGTCACTGGGTGAACAGGGGGTCCCCAAGCCATTCACTGATTACAAGGACTGGGTGGGTTTGGTTCAGGAATCTGGGGAATTGGGGAATGATGTTGTTCATATTGTGCCTGTTGCTCGGGTAAAACCCTATGTGCCTCCAGTGTCTGACAGAGTTGTCAGAAATCACCAAAAATCATTACTTTATTTTCACCACTCAGTAGAAGGGGGAATTGATTTTGAAATGGGTTCCAATGATGAGGAAAGATCAGATGAGGAAAATTGGAATACTAATATGAAGAAAGGGTGCCTTACATCTCCAGGAGATGCCTTAAGAAAGTCTATGGGCATGATCCTCTCCGACCATTAGCACCCATGTCTTAATTATGGGATGATTGTAGGTGTCCAGTATACCACCCAGAGTGTTATGGTATTTCTGCTCTAAACCCAGTGGACCATGATGTGCGCAGGCCACCCTAAGAGGGTATAGCTAGTACAAGTAAATACATATCCTGAGGGTAGGGTAGTAAAGGAACCTGATCCCAGGTATTACTGTTAGTAGCGGATTCTCCACGTTGGGAGTAATCCTAGTTCTTTTGTGTCACCATCTAAGGAGGGTGTATAACCTGCAAATGTAATAACACTGTATTATGGTGAATAATATGTCATGTTATTTTGTTTTGTACAGGTTGTTCGCCTGCAGGATTGACCCACAAATTTAGGTCCAAGTGGGGACCATTGGATTCCACCAGAGGGAGAGTATAGCCCTGGTAGGTTTGGGCTATTATTCTGTCCTCCTTCTATGCAATAATCCCTGGTAAGGGCAAGTTTGCCAGGAGTTAAGATGGGTTCTCCCTACTCCCTGTAGTTCAGTTGGTCAGAGAAGGTAGTGCTCAGGCCTTGTGTCAGTCAAGGGCACAGGGGTGGGGCTAATGGATCTGTACTAAATGAGCTGCATTTCCTATTTTCAGTTAGTTGCTCCTACCTTGAGAGGAGCTCAGTCACCAAATCCAGTTGTGCAGGGCTCTGCCAATCTGTGGCCCTCCCTTAGGGGAGAGGAGGGTAGACTGTTCCCACTACTCTGATAGGGGGTAGTGGAAGAGCTAGGCCTGCTTCCAGGGCCCTGACTGGGAGTGAATGGCCAGGATCATCTTGAAGGAGAACTCCTGAGAAGTACTGCTGTGACTATGTATGCTGTACAATGTGCTGCAGAGGAAATAAAGTGTTCCTGATTATAAAGAAGCGGTTGTGAGACTGGAATCTCTCATCTCTGAGTGGGACGTTCTATTCCAGGGATTCCACCCCATATCCTGGGGCCTGCAAAAGATGGAGGCACTGAAAGAGTGAGTACGTACTGGGTATGTCCCCAGAAGCCTGTCCTGACCTTCCCCATAATACCATCAAGCGGGAGACTCCGGAGTCCTGTAAGCCAGCAGGTGCACCACACTATTATGCCTTGTAACCAGAGCAGCATTTCCCCTAGGAGACCCTATATGCGATTGGGTGGTGGAATACCCGTTACATACAATATGTACAAGAAAGCAATTGCATAATTAAACATCTGTGACCTAATTATAGATTGGTGGTTTTTTTCACCAAATTGCAAATTTGCTGTGAAAATTACAATGAATTACTTAATTCAAATATTTACAAATTAGATAAAATCCACATATATTTTGTAAATAATTTTGTAAATAAATTGAATATTAAAATAATGCAATGTATTACTGGATGTACTGTTGCAACATAATTCCCTTTGCTATTGTATAAATATGTGTATGTGTGTCACCCTTGCTCATTTTTACCATCAGTGAGTCGTGGCCCCTATAGGGTAGTTAAATGGTTACTTCCCTACAGGCCCTAGTTGCTGCAAGTTGTGCATTTAATATCGCACTTAAAAGGTCAGTGTCTTGCACAGCCTTTAGTTCTGGAAGTTGCTAGAGGGTCACCTGATAAGGCCTGACATGATTGTAATGTTTGGGCCTATCCTTTAATTTGCCCAGTAAAGGTTGTAATCCACACCCAGGGTATAAAAGGTTGGGATCAACCATTTGGTTTCAGATCCCACGGAGGATCCCAATAACATCAGAGAAGACACCAATTAACACCAGGAAGATCCCTCTAACACCAGGAGGATTTCCAAGAGGTCTCCAGGCTCTCCAAGCTTGTAAGGAGAATACCTTTAATTGTTTTTCGTCTAGGGTCAGTATCCCAGTATTAGGGGCTCCCTAGAGACAGTGCTTGGAAGAACCTACTGTACACTAAAGTATAGAGTAGTTCCCAGCTGCAGGGCTAAGAAGAGACCTGGGTGGCACTGTTGGTAATTCCTGGATGCAAGAATCTAGGTATAAAAAAGTAGGGCGTTATAGACAGCACTCCAGATGTAAAGAGAAAATGAACAATAAAGTATGTAAGGTGTAAGAGAACCAAGGAGGGACAATGAGCCTTCCCAGTACTAATACAGGAAAAAGGTAGATCTTCCCAGTACTCAATAAAAGTAGTAAATGTTATTTCAACACTGAGTTGTATCAAACAAATGAATTGAATTGAAAATGAAACCATTTAGGAATATATATATACATAGACAGATACGGCATGAATACACATATCTAGGAAAAATTATATACCAATACATGTAAGCCTAACTGACACATGGGGGAGGGTGGTGAATGGGACTAAGGGGAAACAACATTAGGGGAGGTTGGGAAAAAACAAAGGGTAAACAGTAGCCAAAAAATGGCAATTCTAGGGAGTTAATGTGGTGGAAAATGGGGGCAACGTTTCGGGGTTTAATTCCCCTTCCTCAGGCCTGTTCCCACGTCACCTCAAAGAGGGACATGTGGTACTTCCCTTTGACCCAAACCACAAAGGTCTCCGTCTGTAAAAATAGGGAAACTACCCTGGAATGATCTTAATAGATTCTATCAAGCATAGTAATCACTGTAACAGGGAACACCCATTCAAACCAGATAGCATGCATAGCCTAGAGGGAAGATCAAAATAAGGCTTCTATGATAACAATAACCGTCTATGTAGAAGGTATAGTGCTAAGTAAACAGTTAATGTGTATAGTCAGTCTAATACCATAAGTAAGCTTTGCCTCATATACTGGAAAAACATATGTAGCCCTTGTACCCCCCTCCTAAGTGACATTGAGGGTGTACACTGTAAATATGCTACCGGTGTTACATTTACTTGCTGGCTGATGGAGTTCCCAAGCCTCCACCACAGGGAGCCTTGGGTGATACAATTAACATCTCGGTGCAGCACCTCCCCCTATGAGGGATCCCAGCGTAGTGGGAGGAGACCCTCACAGGACCCAGTAATAGTACTCACACACTTTGTATAACACAATACCTTAACTGGCAACATATAACTCTTAATGGTTCTAATGGTCACTAATAGGTACAACTACCCACCAAGCCTGGCATGGCCTTAACCCCTCCACCGTGTATCCCACAACATGTCCCAAGAGTCCCACACCCAACCCCAATGTGTGAGACAGTGCTGTCCACTAGATGAGGTGAAACAATGGTTGGTGCACTTGGTGTATAGGTACCTGCCGGGTGCTCCAGCACCTGGGCGCACTGACAGAACTCGCTGATCCAGCAATGTATCTGCCTCTGCGTGGGTGGTATCAAGCTGGATGGTCCCACCATGAAGACAGTCTCTTTATCTTGTAGGTGGTCTGGTCCCAGAACACAATTATCAGGGCTGCGCAGCATCGCAGCTGTGTCCCTGACCTTATCAAACAGATAATGGGCCAGGGTCCCTAACTACGGGCCTGTCCCTGTAGCAGCCACAAGCTTCCCAAGTGAGTCAGGGCCTAGCTGGGGCCTAGGGGGATACCTGGCCTAGTTCAGGGGCCACAGATGCCCTGCACCTACAACCCCCCCTATCTGTGTCCCAGCTCTGACTCCTAAATGGTCTGAGCGTGCAAATCTATCCCATCTCTGCAGGGAAATCCTCTCAGCCTATTGGCTTAGTGTGTTCATATGTCTGCATGCCCCTATACATGCTTGGAGCTGTAGTCCCTTGCGAAGCCTTCCCCTATTGCCGCTGCGTGCGCCTAGGGTACTGCGCATGCGCAAAGTGGTAATGGCTGCAGCAACTTCTTCTGCACATTGCGCAAACTTTGTAATGGCCACCGCACATGCTACCCATTCTGCGAATGCGTGAGCAATCCACGATGGTGGCCTAAAACTAGCCGGGTTGCGCCGCAGAGCCTACGGAGCAACCCCTCGCATCCTGCCCCCACCTTCCCATCCAACCGCGGAGGTCGCCGCCGACTCGCACCTCCGACTGCCTGAGGGTAAGGAAAGGCAACAGGGAGCCCGGAGGAGGACCTGGGCTACACATAAAATACTTTGGTGCTTCCTATTGGCAGCAGTGTGATGTAACTCAGCTGCAATTAATCCATGTAGAGTCTCTGTGTTCTCTGGCATCTGACGTCTCATGTTAAGACCCGCCCATGTGGGTATTGACGATTCTGATTTCAGAATGGGTGATTGCTCTAACAGTTGTTACCATGACCACCAGGAAGCTTCCCAGCTAATGTACAGTATGTGCGATCAACTCGGCAGCCATAAACAGAGTAAGCACACAAGAGACAGGCAGCATTATTCAAGTGAACATTAATAAAATTATAACCTTTCAGGGTACATGAAAATCTGGCAGAAGGTTAGTAGTGATAGTAAGGTGGACCCAGTTACATTATGAAGATGTAAGACATGAATAAAACATATAGGGTGGATTCTATAATAACCACAATACACCAGGTAAAGCAAACTATAGTGTGATGTGTATCATGCAGCAGCACAACTTCTGGAACAATACTGACTTAATTAATGGTATACACCAACACATCACAAAGAAAGGATGATTATCAAAATAAAGTTTTTAATCAAATGATGATTCCTAAAACAGGTACAATTTGGGTCCCCGGGCTGTGTAAGGGACAGACGTGGATGAAGATAACTACGGGTAAGGGAGGATCTCTTGCTAGGTGAGGCATTTTGACCGCAGGACTTTGTGGGGGGGACCTTGGCAGCCCCTTTCCGTGGTGATGGACAATGGCACAGTCCCCAAATGGAATGGTCTGCAGAGAAGATGGGAATGAACAATCATAGAGGGTTGTGTAAAGTAATAGAGACACCAACATAATGAAGCACCCAGGGGAGGATGCCTTTGTTAGAAAACAACAAAAGCAGCAAGTTAAAAATAGCAGCTTAAAGCAAGCTCTTTGTTCAACCCCCTGGGTTGGGTGCCAAAAATCCTTAACCATCTGGACTCTTTTTATAGATTACCCCCTCGTCGATCCTTCTCCACATCGTCAATGACTTGATATCAGAGCTGGCTCGCATTGTGCCCAGAGTGTAAAAAACGGTGCGCCAAAGGGGCCTACTCGTCCCCTCTCCAGATCGCAGCCTTATACTGTCGAATCCAATCCTTGACACACTGGGTCATCTCCCCCACATACCCTAGGCCACAGGGACATTTGATCAAATAGATTACATTATGCGAGTTACACGTAAAGAATTTGTTGATGAAAAATTTCTTACCACTATGTGGGTGATAGAAAACATTCCCATCCTGCATGCTGCCACACTGACTGCAGCTGCAGCACCTAAAACAACCCTGCTTTGGTGTGCCCAAAAATGTTTGGAGCCCACTCGTACCACCAATATCAGACCTAATCAGGCGATCTCTAAGATTTTGTCCCCTCATAAGAAAAAAGGGGTTTGGAACACTTAGACTTAGACCTTAATAATGGCCAATGCTTCAGAATAATCTGTTTAATTCTCCCACTCCATGTTCCTAAGGTGGATACAAAAGGGACTGAGAAATTCTTAGTTGCTCTCTGTTGGTGTTGACCCCTACCCAGTAGACTCTCCCAAGAGTGTGCATCAGCCTTCCTCCTCTATGTAAACAAAAGAGGATCAGGGTAACCTCTTTCTATGAATTTATCATGCATTGCATCTAGTCTAGCTGGAACTATCGGGTGATTGCTGATGATGCATTTAGCTCGTAAACATTGACTATAAGTTAGATCCTTAATTGTCCATGGTGGTTGATGACTACTGAAATTAAGTAAGTTGTTCCTATCTGTAGGTTTAGTGTAAATGTCAGACTATAACTTTCCGTGTTGTAATTTAATCGTTGTATCCAAAAAATTAATAGCTTGATTGCTAACAGTTGAGGTAAAACCAATTGTAGTCATTGCACTATGTAGGTCAATTATGAAGTGGTTAAGTGACTCCTCTGTGTCTGCCCACATGAGGAAAATATTGTTGATGAAGTGCACCCACATACGCCCATGTACCATAAATAATTGATGATGAAAAACAAAATCTGTTTCCAACTTGGTAATAAAGATGTTGGCGGGTGTGGGTATGACATTCAAACCCATAGCCGTACCCTGCTCTTAGACATAATATGTATCTTCAAAGAAAAATGCATCCTTTCCTTAGGTGTAAGGGAACTATCTCTATTGAGTACCAGTCTTACTGCCTCAATATCGTCATTATGGGGTATTGATGTGTATAAGCTATTAACGCCTAAAGTAACCAAAAGAATATTATTAGTACAGTCTGTAAATTCATCTATCTTCTGTAAGAAGTGAGTGGCATCCTGGATGTATGAAGCTTAAGAAGTGACTAATGGATGATGCAATTTATCGAGGAACACCGCAACAGGTTGAAAAACTGAGTTCGTCCCTGCTACTATGGGGTATCCGGGGGGCTTATTGAGGTTCTTGTGAATTTTTGCTAATGTATAGAAGACATGTGCAATAGGATATTTCTTAATTAGAAAATCTCTCTGTTTATCAGAGATCACACCTCCTTCAAAAGCTGAATTCATAATGTGCGCAATTTTCTCAGTATTGTTCCAGCAGTTGTGCTGCTGCATGATACACATCACATCACATTTAGTCTGCATTACCTGGTGTATTATGGTTATTATAGGATCCACTCTATATGTTTTATTCATGTCTTACATTTTAATAATGTAACTGGGTCCACCTTAATATCACTACTAACCTTCTGCCAGTTTCGGATGTTCCCTACAAGGTTATAGTGTTATTAGTGTTCACTTGCATAATGCTAACCTGCTGCCTGTCTCTTGTGTGCTTACTGTTTATGGCTGAATTTATTGCACATATATTAGCTGGGAAGCTTCCTGGTTGTCATGATAACAACTGTTAGAGCAACCACCCATGCTGAAATCAGAATCCCCAACCCCCACATGGGTGGGTCTTAACATGTGACGTCAGATGCCAGAGAAAACAGAGACTCTACATGGATTATTCTGCAGCTGAGCTACATCACACTGCTGCCAATAGGAAGCACCGAAGGGGATTGACTCCGCCCACCCGGTGGGCGTCTTATGCACTGCCTGCTTTTAAAGACCAGTCAGCAGCTGATACACATTGCTGACAGCTGCTCAAGAAAGACTGATAACTCTGCTCCTGTAACATATGGCCTCCCTATCTGCCTTGATAATTAACCTCAACCTTTAAAGAGGTTTAATACTTGAAAGTAAGACCTAAAATATTAATTAAGGCTGAGAAGCAGATTGAGCATGGCATTGCCAGTTCTTGGTTAAAGTCACCACACCCAGTTACTAATGTTGCCTTCAAAAAATCTGAAAAAGACAGGTCCTCTGAGGAGTCGAGTGATTCTGAGGTGCAGGGTGGTAAACTTGATGTTGATTCCTCTATTCAAATATCACATGTTGTGAATGAGGATTCTAATGATGATAATGATGGTTATGATATATGTATATGTGGGTGAATATGAACGGGACGCTACTTCCAGGTCTTTACAACCTGGTTCCATCCTTTGTGGAAAATGCTCTAGTACAGTCAGAGAGCCGGACAATACACTACAGACACGTGGAGTAGTAGTTATGGAGGTGGGAACTACCTTGACTATAAACACTCTGGGTTGTATTTTTGTGAAACAGCAACTGAGTGGAATTAAAAGTTGATTGGCAACCTATTAGACTCAGGAAGTAGTGAGTAATACAGGGAGGGGATCCTCATTACAGATAAGGGTACTGAAGTCTTTTGGAAGAGACAGGCCTGCTACAGTTAACACATTGATTTTAAGTGATCCAATGTTGTGCCTGTACCTACAGACGGGCCCCTTAAAACATGGGGTCATGGAGACTTTGGAGAGACATTGGCAAACAACTGTGCAGCGCTTTATAAATAATGTGACTGTATATTCCTGATTCTCCCACAGAGGATCACATTTATGTCTATATCTCTATGGTGTGGAAATTGGGCTTGAGAATTGTATCATGGTATGGCGTCTCCGAGACACATTATGGTATACAAAGACTACTCTGGTGACAAAATGGTTAATCAGTTTTGAACAGTTTATAAGGAATGTATGAGAAGGTAGGGGCGTATGAAATATTGAAGAGACCCTAAACGAGTGTTTACCAAGAGAGAAGAGTTACTTCAAGATCATCTGCCAATAACTAGATTACAGTTGTTGTCGTAGGAATAGTGGGTGAAAAGCTCATTCTGTTTAGCTTGGCATAATAGGTGTTTTTCATAATCCTTATATGGGCATTACATTAGTTTAGCTGTATAGTAAGTACGTAATATATCCGGTGATTTTGATATATGTAAATTGTTTTATGTTTTGAGTGTTCAGACCAAGTCTTTGAGATATTGTTACTTTGGTCTCCATGCAATTGCTTGTAATAAAGAAATCATCACTGTTACGGTAGTGGTAAATATGGCTGCCATTAATAAAGATTAAGTCTGCCATTACCCCTATCTGTTATTAATACATTGGTATTGTATTATATGTTATGTATATGTGTATGTCTTTGCTTGGTTCCAGCACCTCAGGAATCAGGGGTTAATTTGTTTGCAGGAGAATTGTTGCATCTTGGTCTGTGACCTTTCCCTGTATCCTTGGTATGTTGCAAATGTTATGTTGCAGTTCTACCCACCATTCAGCGCCTGGGCATGTAGGCAGCACCTGGCCCTGAGTGTTGCAACATTATTTTGTAAGTGTATAAAAAGGTGGGGAGGGGGACCCATAGCAGACAGAGCCTGCAGAGAGTTACAGAGTTGTTGCTGTGACAGGGAGAAACAGCAGAGTCCACTCCAGTGTTGGTCTCAGGCCTGAAAAACAGTCCTGTAGGCACTAGGCAAGAAGAGAGAACAGGGGAAATCTCTGCAAGGAGGTCCCTGCAACTAGGTATGCAGGGTATCCCCCCGTTTCCCCAGTTGGGTATGTGGGATGTTTGTGTGTTTTGTATAGTTGTGGATATGCTTTTCCAATAAATTAGTTTTATAAACTCTCGGGTTCTGTCTGGCGATATTGATCCCTGGTATTAGTCCTGTTCTCCTGTGACAATCACTTATTTTATTCTACTACCACAATGGTTATAAGGGTTGGGTTTGTTAAAAAGACGTTTTGGTTATTCATAGCCCGGTGTCATTTCAAATTATCTGACCTTCGTTCCCGTGCTCAGCTAGTAGGAACGCACCAGCCATAATGGGGAATAGAACTTTGCCCCCCTCAACAGCAAACTCTAATTAATATGCAATATAATGTTGATGATGACGACGAGTTGTTGATGATGTAGTGGTGACAATGGTTGATACAATGTCTGAATATCTGAGAAATGTATCAAATAGAGAGATGAATACCTTCAATTAGCACTGTTGGACTCCCTCTATAAACAGAACATTAAATACGTTTGCAACAAGAAGAGATACTACCAAATTGCAACAGAAAGCAAAATAATTGTTTGCAAGCAGAGCTGCAAAAATAGGAAATGGAAAGTTATAGAGAGGAGGGCTTTGACGTTGAATGTTCATTTTCTCAAATTTTCATCTGTGGTTTTCGTGTTACTGATCACTTTTGCAGCTGCCTGCAGGGTCTAGTGAGAGAGAAATTCAGTAATAAGTCAGAGGCTCAGTGAGACAAGCTACATTTCTCCTGCTGATACTGACTGACTTAGCTGACTGACTATGAGTTGCTACCACAGCCCCATCCTTCCCATGGAATACTGTAGAGGTTATCACCACCAACAACTAATCAGTATTCATCATTATTGTCAGTTGCAAATGGAATAATTGAAATTGTATTTTTATTCTACCATTTTGAGAGGGCTCCAAAAAAACAGTCACGTAGCTTTGCCAGTCACAAATGTAACATCTTGGTTTGCACTGTGCTTGACTTGTTGCATTGTATATATGTCCTATGTTACTGTTCAATTGGTAAAACAAGGGTGGTTGATGTGGGAGAAATTAAAAGAAATTGATGAGACGCTGAGACTTTGTAAACATTTATAATGCTTCCATTACCACTGTCTGACTGATCTGAGGGACAAATATTCCATCACCAATGACCATGGTATTACTGAAGTTGGGCAAATGGAGAATTCAGCATCATTCATTTTCTGGGGAGAGGAGGGCACCAAATGTCAGAAATCATGCAGGATTGCCAGTCACAGAGCATCCATATTGGTTAAGTGCTTGGCTTATTTTTATGTGTCCTAACTAGGAGGATAAGATATTCAAGATATTTAAGTTTAAATATTCAACAGTAACTGCACACGGGATTGTGATGCCAAATAAGCTTTGCATTATTCAATCATTGACGAAGAAAACAATATTTCAGGAGAGCAGCTTCTTCATCAGGATTTTTCAAATCAGATTTGGGAATTGTGTGTAGCCTACAAAGTGAAGTCAGCAGAGAGATTATTGAGTAATTTGTACATATTTAACCTTCAACATGGTACTCAATGGTTTCCTAAAGTACAATTATTAATATATAGAGCATGTATATGCAATCATAAAGGAAAAACTTTAAGCATTGGAAATACTGAGACTCTTTAGTCTAAAACCAGTCCAATACAGGGGTATAGAGCCTAAAAAATGGCTGGTCTGTGTTGAGGGAGCAGGAAGGAAGGTAGCTAACTGTTAGCTAACTACTGTACTAGCAGTGTGTTGTCAAGTCCAGTTTAGTTACTACTACCCCAAAAAATTATACACCACTCCAGTAGTACAAATACACTGTGTACTAGATTAATACGTTACTGACTAATGTCTTCACTCTGAGAAAGGGTGAGATAAGTGAAGTTGTTTTACATTGATGAAAATAACAAAACTACAGCACTGCTGGTCTGGAGTGCATATACAGAACACTATTTCACTGTTTTTTATTGTCAATGTCAAAAAGCAAAAATGGGGCTATTTTTCATTAGCCATGGCAATTGAGCATATTATTACAATTCTAATTTAAAAAAAATCCAACATAGCCTGATATTAATCTATATAATACAATTTCACCAACATGGCAAAAAAGAAATATAAATTTAAGAGTGGAGGGTCAATAACCGGCATCATTTCATACATGACATAAATTAAATATAGAAAAAAATGTGCTATGTCTGCAAAACATTTTTCAGAATGTTGCATTGACAATTTGACATAATACATTAAATACATACATTTTTAAAGCCATTAATCAATATAGCATTGAACTAGGAGAAAGTAAAAGTAAGACAAAAGTATGTCAGTCATTTAATTTGGTCTGAGCCAATTGCTTTCATGTTGAGAATAAGATGATCTTGGATCTCTAGCGCAAAAGAAATGTCACAGCCTTTCGTGTGCTCTGTGGCTGCTCATGACCTCTCGAAAGAATAGAAGTTGTGGGTGTGTCATAACCTTAAATGCAAAAGAGCGAGAGACAAAGAGAGAGCATATTCTTAATGCTGTTGAAAGAATGAAATATTAGCCACAACCTGTTCTATTAACACAGACTGAAAAGCAGCTGCAGCAGCAGGTTCCTGAGACACTCACAAAAGGGAATGCACCCATTGTCATGGGTGCCAACAGATTGAGGGGGGGGGGGCAGGACTAGAGCTTCTTTTGCCCCCCCCCCCTCAATCCTGCTCACTCAAACCCCCCTCCTCACACTCACCTCCTCCCCTGTCCACAAACACAATTCCCCCTCACAAACTGCCCACACAACCCCCACAATACACACACAATACCTGCTACCAATACAAAACTACCCCCCAATTACAGACACAACTACACCCACTCAGATACAGACATCTCTACACCCCTCCAGATACAGACACCACTACCACCCCCAAATACAGACAGCACTACCCCTCCAGATACAATTACGACTAGTAGTACCCCCAATTCAATTACCACAACACCCCCCCAGAAACAATTGTCAATACTACCTCAAGATACAATTACCACTACTACCCCAGAAACAATTACCACTACTACCCCCAGAAACAATTACCTCTACTACCCCCTAGAAACAATTTGCCACTACTATCCCAAGATACAATTACAGTACCAATACTACCCCCAAGAAACAATTGCCACTACTACCCCAAGATAGAATTATCACTACTACCCCCCAGAAACAATTGCCACTACTACCCCAAGATACAATTACCACTACTACCCCCAGATACAATTATCAGAATCCCCCAATTCAATTACCACAACTACCCCCAGAAACAATTGTCAATACTACCCCAAGATACAATTACCACTACTACCCCCAGAAACAATTGCCACTACTACCCCAATATATCTTTACCACTACTACCCTCCCAGAAACAATTGCCACTACTACCCCAAGATACAATTACCACTACTACCCTCCTGAAACAATTGCCACTACTACCCCAAGATACAATTATCAGAATCCCCCAATACAATTACCACTACCTCACCCCAGATACAATTACCACTACCCCCCAAGATACAATTACCAAACCCCCCCAAATATAATTACCCTCCCACCCCCCGGCCACAAATACAATTACCTCTTGCCACCACCAGCCTTGGCTCTCGCCAGCTGCTGCTGCTCCCGCCACTTCTCTCCACGCGGGGCCTGCCTCTTTCCCCCGCTGGTGTGTATGTCTATGAATACAGTATACAGCTGCGGCCGCCTTTATCCTAATGCGTCCGGATCTGCGGCGCTCTGCTAACCTCGGCCAGATGCGTTATATTTTCTTTTTTTCCGTAGTGCTTTCCGGTATGTTAGCGCTCGGATTTTTTGCGCTGTCCACTATACTGCAATACCGTCTAAAAACACAGGTGGGCGTTCGCGAGCTGTTGTCTTAAAAGTCTAATAAGTCTAATGCATGTCTAATGCATTATGTCTGTGTGCGCGCGCAGTATTTGTAAAATGGAGGATTTACAGTATACAGTATTACAAAAATATAGCGTTGCGTCTTCTTCGAATATAAAATTATCACATTTCTATACAGTACTGTATGTACTGTATTATTTTGTAATCAGTACTTTTACTTGTTTTCATACTCTTTTTATACAGTATTATGCGTGTACCATACATTGTTGAAACGCATAGGCGTGTTACAGTATCACATTTCGGCGCATATAGCGCTCTCCCTCTCGCCCCCGCACACACACGGCTAAAGTGCTATTTCAATATCTTATCTACAGTTCAGTACACCTCTCCCAGCCAGATGGCTTTCTGGCTTCAATCATCCCGAACCTGTCATCACATTCCTGCGTGTATAACGTACAGAGCCTGGTATCACATTTCAGCGCCTGCGTGTAATCATGTGGAAGATGAAGTCTAGAATTTTTTTTTTTTTTTTATGTTTCGTTTCCAGACATGTGTGCCTGCATAAAAAAATCTTGTTATTCTGATATTCTATCGGTACTGTAGATTTTTAATGTTACACTGGTCATTCACATGCTTTATGTAATTTTTATTGATTTGGGGGTCTGGGGATCAAAACATTTTGATGACCTGTTGAAAATATGTCTTTGAACTACAGTTCAGCACTGCTACTGTAATTCTTCATGCAGCTTTACCCCCCTCCCACCCACAGATACACACAAGGCTCAAGTATTTCAACTTCTTATCGACACCTCTCGAAAACCATTCATTTTCAAAAGCTTGGCTTTGTGCTTTTAATCTTCCCGAGCCGAGCGTCACATCTCTGCGGCTACGTGTAATCCTCTTTGGTAAGGGACCGAGTTGATGATTAATGCGCATGCGTGTATAACGTCACAATCATTTTCAAATGCTTGGCTAATCCCTTATACTAATCCATTATGATGACCCCCGCCCCCCAACCCTTTGAGGCTTTGTTTACTATAACGCATGCGCACTTGTGATAAACCCTTCTCGAATTGAATACGTTAATCTGATTATGTAACCAATTAATACAAATGTAACCAATGAATAAAAACGTAAGCCTTCTTGAAGAATCCCCCCCCACACACACACACACATTCACAGTGAATGTAAAGTTCAAAGAAAAAAAATGTGAATGTAATGAAATATTTATTTTATTTTATCAGGAATAAAAAATACAAATAATCATTTTCAGTGTTTATCTTCTTTGTACACATACAGTAGTGTACAGTAGTGTACTGTAGTTCTTCTGTCAGTTGAAATTGTAGGGCCGGTGCATAATAATGGAAGAATGAAAAATACAAATAATCATGAATAATGCACATTTATAATAAGAAAAACAGTAATACAAATTTTAAGTCTTTATCTTGTTTGTCATGGCCACATTGCATTCTGTAGTTCATTGAGAGAGGGGGGGGTTGTGTAAATCATGACTGTAGATACACTATACACACAGTTCACACAATTTACACATGATAACCCCCTCCCCCCACCCGTCTTTTTGTAGTGCAGCCAGCTGTTTCTGAAAAGGAAATAAAAAATTAGTGAAGTTAAGTGCATATAATTGCATTGTGTACTATAAAACTACTCCATATTGGACTACTGTATGCAGTTACTACTGTCAAACTACTGTACACTGGAACTAATGTACTGTAAAATTATGTGTAACAAGATTGGTAGTGCAGCAAAGCTATCTCTAAAAATTAAAAATTAGTGCATTAAAGTGCATGCTGTATACTGCAAAACAATCTGTGCCATACTTACCTGTATCATGCTGTACTTGGTGTGCCTGTACTTGCCATACTACAGTACAGTACTATACTACCTTCCTGATGCTTGCCCATTACGCTCTATCACAATGGGCAACACAGTCGTAATGTGGTCGATATATTTATTACAGCGTTCCACGGTGAGCACATCGTTCCAAAAACTCATTATGCCATTCGCCAACTCATCATTTTTTGAGGGTTTCACCACTTTTCGGATATGGTCCTTCAGCTGATGCCAGACCATTTCGATAGGATTGAAGTCTGGCGATCTGTCAATGGAGGGGGAAAAAAGGAGAATTATTTAAAGAGATACACAGTAAACAGTGTGAAAAAACGAGACACGGTTACCGTACTTACTCCGCTGGCGTCTTCACTCAGTTGATACCGCAGGCAAGAATATGCGCAGTTGATGCGGTGTGCTTCGGATCGTTGTCCTGGTAGAAACGGTGACCATCTGGGAATTCACGTGTGATATATTCCACAATCTCAGGCACTATTTGCTCTTGGAAAAATGCTTTATTCATGATTCCTGTAACAAGAAAAGTGCTCAAAATAATGAACACTACAGTAGTACAGTACAGTGCTTAAGGCTACAGCATGTGACTTTGTGCATTATTATACTGTACCATCAAAGATGACGATGCATCCTGGTCCACGCCTAGAGATGGCACCCCACACATGCATCTTCATTAGGTGTTTTGGACACGGCTTCATAGATGTGCGTCCTTTTTTGTGAAATGCAAAGGTGGCAAATATCTCCAGAGATACAGTAGACTCGTCAGTAAAGATGCAATCCTGAAAAGTTTCACCACTGTCAATCCATGCCTGTGCCTGGACCACTCTCTTTATCTTGTTGACGTCCCTTATCATAGGGTACGCTCTGTAATGACAATGAATAATTTTATAGGTACAGTACAGTTTATTAAACCACATTTTCACCTCCTGTACTGTCCAGTGCTAACCTCACACGTCCATATTTCCATCCAATTATGCGTCTCATCTTCTTAATGCTGGTCTCTGATACGGTTAGATTGTGATTTTTCTGCAGAGTGTATTTAACTCTTAAGGCACTCTTCTTATCATTCTCTTCACTTATTCTGTCAACCAGATCAGTTGTCTCCCTACAGTTTAAAGGAAAAACAACAATATGTTACAGTAGGCCACAAGTATAGGTACATTTATGCTCAGGCCTACAGTATGGCAAAATATACAGTAGATATTACTTTAATAGAATAGTTATACTGTATAAATATATAGCGATAACAATAAAAATAGAAAGATACTGTATAGAATAGAGTTATATAAATATACAGCGATAACAATAAACATAGAAAGATACTGTATATAATAGTTATATAAATATACAGCGATAACAATAAAATAGAAAGATACTGTATAGAATAGAGTTATATAAATATACAGCGATAACAATAAACATAGAAAGATACTGTATAGAATATAGTTATATAAATATACAGCGATAACAATAAACATAGAAAGATACTGTATAGAATAGATTTATATAAATATACAGCGATAACAATAAACATAGAAAGATACTGTATAGAATAGAGTTATATAAATATACAGCGATAACAATAAAAATAGAAAGATACTGTATAGAATAGAGTTATATAAATATACAGCGATAACAATAATAATAGATAGATACAGTACAGTACAGTACTTACGCGGTAGTTACCGTTGGTGTCCTCTTTACTTTTTTGGTCTTACTGTGGGCATGAAAGCTCACGGTTGCTGCTGGTACAACGAGGCCAGAAGTACTTAGCCAGCATTGAATATTCGCAATTCGTTGTCCTCTCGTGTACATCTCCTTTATTCTCATGCTGAGATCCTTAAAAATCTTTTTAACAGGCATTGCTGCGTGTAGAAAGAAAAACAAGCACAAGAATGTATATTCGATGTTTAGTCGATGTGTATTCAATGTGCAGTGAATCCACAAAACGGATGGTGTATTTATACTGTAATGAGTCACATTAGAATACATCCACCTTGTCGCCATGCATAAAAGGTGACACACATTGCATAGCATCCCACTCGATGATCTGTATCTGAACTTGCCCTTGTCCAGATACTGCATTGTGCCATCTACTTCCATGGATCAACCCCGATTCTACGGACGCAGGAACCCACTCGCCTCTGCCGTGCCTGTCATGCAGAAAAAGCGAAAGGCGGCAGCCATTTCCAAGCCAAGGCCAAAGCAAAAGGCTAAGGCTAATAAAGAAAACCTTCTGACGACTCCAAAGACTACAGGTAAAGCTTTAAAGAAAACAACACACAAATAATCAGATGATTACATAAAGCCCCCTATAATTGCACTCTAGGTAGGTGACATTACTAGTACAACGTCATCTGTAAAGGGGCCACTGAATAGCCTATTCCCTTATTAGGGTAAGCCGCAAAGGTCACACTCAAATAAAAATAAAAAAACTTTTAATCAATAATGTTTAAAAACGACGAGACACCATAAAAATGCATACACAATGCATATTAAAATCCCCAAATGTGTATAGGCACAAAAGCAGGCAAGGGACTCTCAATGTCCAGAGCCTAAGGATAGGCTGACACGACACTGCATAGATCCACACAATGGGTATGTGTGGTTGCGTAACCAAAATTAATTAATAAATGGTATGCTGCAGTGAGTAATGGAGTATCAATACCCCTCGGTTAGGTGAAATACAACCTGATCGCTAGCGTGTCCGCGGCTGCAGTTCCAGGAAGTAATCGGGACTGATCGTGCCTTCTCCACAAGCCACGTGGACATCAGCGATCGTCAGCTAGCGATCAGGTTTTATTTCACCTAACCGAGGGGTATTGATACTCCATTACTCACTGCAGCATACCATTTATTAATTAATTTTGGTTACGCAACCACACATACCCATTGTGTGGATCTATGCAGTGTCGTGTCAGCCTATCCTTAGGCTCTGGACATTGAGAGTCCCTTGCCTGCTTTTGTGCCTATACACATTTGGGGATTTTAATATGCATTGTGTATACATTTTTATGGTGTCTCGTCGTTTTTAAACATTATTGATTAAAAGTTTTTTTTTTTTATTTGAGTGTGACCTTTGCGGCTTACCCTAATAAGGGAATAGGTATTCAGTGGCCCCTTTACAGATGACGTTGTACTAGTAATGTCACCTACCTAGAGTGCAATTATAGGGGGCTTTATGTAATCATCTGATTATTTGTGTGTTGTTGCCTTGCGTTCTCCCTTGCACCAGGTAGTTTACCCTTAATATTTTTTTGTGCTTGTATGGCGAAGCGACGTGCCCCCTGTGTAATTTAAAGCTTTAAAGAAGCCTTATTATGTCAAGAAGAAATTCGGTGATGTACACTCAAAGCAAAACAAATGGTCACCTTCTGTATCAGCCCTCACCGCCGCTGCCACTTCTCTCCCGGAAACCCAGAGTACACCTTCTCCATCACTCCTCGCCATCGCTGCTGCTTCTCTCCCAGAAACCCAGAGGACACCTTCTCCATCACTCCTCGCCGCCGCTGCCGCTTCTCTCCCGGAAATCCACAGGACACCTCCTCCATCACTCCTCGACGACGCTACTGCTTTTCTCCAGGGAACCCTCATCTCATCCTCTTATGCACCCATCCACCCAGCTGTCCACAGCACCACATGCAAAATATCCAGCTCGTTAGACTGCATGCTGAACGGGTTAGTGTCGAAATCCCTGGGAATTCTATGCTGGGAAAGATAGATCTTCTTTTAGAGACCATGCTAAATATGGATCAACGGATGGAGAAGATGGATCAACGGATGGAGAAGATGGATCAACGGATGGAGAAGATAGAGATTGACATAGAGGGAAACATAATTTGCTCAGAGTTCATGCTCCTGTATCTCGGACGCCGGAGCAGGAGGGTGGCATGGATGGGATGAATGGGACCTTCAACCTTCCATCGCCAAGCGCACCCCCTCCATCAGAAGAATATGGGGGCTTTGCACAAAGCTCAATGGCTTTGCGTTCTGATTTGGCCAAAAAGCAGGTTCGTTAAAAAGTGAAGCCGGGGACGCGATGCACTAAGGCCTTGAGGCCATTTTTTAATGTACCTGCTCAAAATAGCTCAAAACAGCCAAAGGGTTCGTGATGCTTTTTTCCCCCTGCTAGCGTTCTTAACCTTTATGTACGATAGCTGATAGAAAAAAAAGCTGCATGTAACATTTGCATGGAGATTCTGTATCTCCATGCAAGACTGTTACAGGCGATCGTACACTAAATAAAAATATTTTAATAATAGTGTACATGAGCAGGGGGTCTCCCGAGCTGAACCGCATTTGTTTCAGGTCTGAGGACCCCCTACTTCAGGAGTTACAGGCCCTGTTATGGGGTGCTGGTATCCCCTGCAGTTTAAAGCTCCCGCGTCATGTGACCGGGTTATTTACATTCTGCAGGGGATACCGGCACCCCATAAAGGGGCCTATATCTCCTGAAGTAGGGGGTCCTCGGACCTGAAACCAATGCGGTTCAGCTCAGGAGACCCCCTGCACATCTACACTAGTATTAAAACACACATAACAATAAACAATAATTCATTACTGTAGCGGCTATCCGCTATGGTAATGAAGCAGCATTAATGTATTTTAAATAATAGTGTGCGGGAGCAGGGGGTCCCCTGAGCTGAACCGCATTGATTTCTGCCTCAGAGACCCCCTGCTTCCCGATTTACAGGCCCCGGTATGGGGCATCGGGTGCCAGTGCCGCCGCCATCTTTATAGCGTCCAAGACGCGACGTGGGCTCTATAAAGATGGCGTCCGCACTGGCACCGATGCCCCAAACCGGGGCCTGTAACTCGGGAAGCAGGGGGTCTCTGAGGCAGAAATCAATGCGGTTCAGCTCAGGGGACCCCCTGCTCCCGCACACTATTAATAAAAATACATTAATGCAGCTTCATTACCTTAGCGGATAGCCGCAAAGGCAATGAAAGGGTTAAGGCACATTAGCATGTTTATTGGGGACAATTGCCCCCAACAAACAACACACATCCCCCCCGCCCCCTAACACATACAGTACTGTAATGGGCAAAATTACTATTATCCACATACAGTATGGATAATAATGCATTTGCCCATTTTAAATACATATAAATTACAATAAATACAGTCAAAACATTTAACACTTACGTTTTACAGGCACCCACGATGAAGGTCGTCTTCATCCTCATCTTCATTCTGCCCATGCCCCTCCGGTGCTGCAAAACATGCACAACAATCACAATAGCCAATGTAATGTCCCCTAACCCCTTAATCACCATAGCGGCTATTAACCGCTACAATCATTAAGGGGTTAACCCACCCTCACCAACCATTTGGGTGGCCTACATACCCTCCCACTCTAACCCCCCACCCCATGAGGCCTAACCACCCTCACCCACTACCCACAAGGGAGGCCTATCCACATACCCTTGGGGCCAATACACCCCCCCCCCAACACATACAGTACAATAATGTGCAAAATAACTATTATCCAGATATGGATAATATATTATTTGCCCATTATGAAACACATAAAACATGCATAAATCAAAACATGAATTTTTAATCTTAAAATCACCACATTGCATGTTACAATAAATCCAGCATCTATTGCAAATATAAGCCAACAAATCAGCAGCTCCACAAATGTATATGAAATGTCACACAATTGCATAGAGTGTGTACATGATGCAATTAATCTGTGCATCATGTAACACTATGCAAAATATATGTAAAAATAAAATACACTATGAACAATGTCCCCTAACTACCAATGCCATCCTGAAAATCAATTAGAAACTATCCAACATCAATACAATTAGCATCAATCAATTAATCCATTTCCTCAAACAATTAAAATACAATACAAATCAATTATATAATTCCCTATTCAATTGCTAAGACCAAACCATTGCCAAAACAATTCTAATTTAAAGTAACCACCATCATTCTAATCTTACTACCATAAAGAAGCCATTACCTAAATACAAATTCCATTATTCACAACAATGTCAAAATAAAGATGCTAAATACATTATCCATACATGAAAAGAACCTAAACATGAGCCAAACAATCAATTATTATCCCGTATGTATATCCATACAGATAGATAAACATAACATACAGAGGCAATAATAGAGCATAAAATACAAAGCATTTACATACAAAATTCACATACAATACACCCATTCAGTGTCCGTGAATGTATGTATATACATATATACATTGACGTGCATTAAATGGGACTGAAAAAATAAAATACATGAATCAAAAATCATAAAAACCTGTAAAAGTAAAAATAATAAACTTTTCTTTTGTTTGCTCACCATTAGATGCCCACTCACCGAAATCCAAGCGACCCGGAAGCACAGGAACCAATCCACAGGTAAGCCATAAAATAAAAAACCATAACAAATCCACGTCTGTGTCTTCTTTGAGGTCTTCTGGGGTCTTCTGGGGTCTTCTTCCGTCTTCTTCCGTCTTCTTACACCACGCCCTTCTTCTCTTCTTAGGAGGGGAGATGTTCCCTCCTCGGCGACTAGCTTCAAAATGAGGCGACATAGGCTTTTATAGGCCTATGACATCACATTTTGGTCAAATGTTTCCCACGGTCCTGATTGGGCCGTGAAAAACATGTGATTTGGCCAATGAAAAAAAAAATGATGACGTAATTTAAAGGCAATGAAAGCACAGCCAATCAGAATGGCTTTGCTTTAATTGCCTTTAAGATTACGTCATTAAAAGAAACATGGCCGGTCTCACATGGTATGGTAGCCAATCAGAGCGTGGGAAATACATCCCAACTTTGATTGGCTATAGTACCATGTGACAGGCTTTCAAAGACGTCACATCCGTTCTCCCCCAAGCCTCTGTCACATGGTCTTCTAGAGCCAATCAGAGATAGGATGTATTTCCCACGCTCTGATTGGCTACCGTACCATGTGAGACCGGCCATGTTTCTTTTAATGATGTCATCTTAAAGGCAATTGAAGAAAAGCCATTCTGATTGGCTGTGCTTTCATTGCCTTTAAATGACGTCATCATTTTTTTTTTCATCGGCCAAATCACATGTTTTTCACGGCCAATCAGGACCGTGGGAAACATTTGACCAAAATGTGACGTCATAAGCCTATAAAAGCCTATGTCGCCTCATTTTGAAGCTAGTCGCCGAGGATGGAACATCTCCCCTCCTAAGAAGAGAAGAATGGCGTGGCGTAAGAAGACGGAAGAAGCCGGAAGAAGCCGGAGAAGACCCCAAAAGACCCCAAAGAAGAAAAGAAGACCCCAAGACAGACGGGAAGGACTACAAATAGAAGAAAAAGACACAGACGTGGATTTGTTATGGTTTTTTATTTTATGGCTTACCTGTGGATTTGTTCCTGTGCTTCCGGGTCGCCTGGATTTCGGTGAGTGGGCATCTAATGGTGAGTAAACAAAAGAAAAGTTTATTATTTTTACTTTTACAGGTTTTAATGATTTTTCATTCATGTCTTTTATTTTTTCAGTCCCATTTAATGCCCGTTAATGTATATATGTATATACATACATTCACGGACACTGAATGGGTGTATTCTACGTGACTTTTGTATGGAAAAGCTTTGTATTTTATGCTGCATTATTGCCCCTGTATTTTATGTATATCTATCTATATGGATAGACATACAGGGATACTAATTGATTGGTTTGCTAATGTTTATGTTCTTTTCATGTATGGCTAGTTTATTTATCAGCTTTATTTTGTCATTGTTGTGAATAATGTAATTTGTATGTAGTTAAAGGTTAATTGTAATGGCTTCTTTATGGTACTTACATTAGAATGATGGTGGTTACTTGAAATTAGAATTGTTTTGCAATGGTTTGGCTTTAGGAATTGAATAGTGAATTGTATAATTGATTTGTATTGTATTGTAATTGTTTGAGAAAATGGATTAATTGATTGATGCTAATTATATTGATGTTGCTTAGTTTATAATTGATTTTCATGATGGCATTGCTGGTTAGGGGACATTGTTAATATTGTATTTTATTGTTACATATATTTTGTATAGTGTTATATGATGCACAGATTAATTGCATCATGTACAGTACACACTCAATGCAATTGTGTGTTATTTCATAGACATTTGTGTAGCTGCAGTTTGTTTTTTTTATATTTGCAATGGCTGCTGGATTTATTTTAACATGCACTGTGGTGATTTTAAGATTAAAAATGCATGTTTTGATTTATGCATGTTTTATGTGTTTAATAATGGGCAAATAATCTATTATCCATATCTGGATAATAGTTATTTGGCACATTATTGTACTGTAGGTGTTGGGGGTGGGGGGATGTATGTATTGGTCCGGTTTATTTATTTTACATTCAGGGTTGGTTCCTTGGTTCTGCGTGAGACCTCTGGAGACCACCTGCGGTATCCTCGGGTATCTCACGGGTATCAGGCTGGTGGTTCCACGGGTGACACCTGTGGGGGTGAACCGGTGGCCTCACATCTGTGGTGGCACCGCGGACCCGTAGTGTGCGGGGAAGAACTGGTGGTCCCACATCCGTGGGGGCACCGTGGACCCGTAGTGAGCACTCGTGAGTTCCCCAGACCCCAGTGAAAACCCCCAGAGGCCCCGCAGACACCTGTGAGTCTGACCCGGGGCTCCCAGACATCCGAGGGCCTACCGTGGGGACCCAATTGTGGCCCACGTTGACCCAAGGAGACCACCTGGGGGCCATGGCGCTTGGCGGGACCCACCAACAGGCCTCCAGAACCTGTATGAAACAAGTTGCTTGTACCCTGTAGGTCTGTCAGGTGACCCGCCAGCCCACCGGGGACTCTCGTGGGGCTCGGGTATGAACCCTGTATGTAAAAGGATAAATCATGTATTTATGGGGGGGCACAGGGGGTGGGAAATGTATTTAATAAATAGAATGATGTTTATTGCGGGGCTGTGTATTGTTTTTATTGTGGGTACTAGGGGTGGGGAGAGGGGGTATTGGCCCCAAGTGTATGTGGATAGGCCTCCCTTGTGGGTAGTGGGTTAGGGTGGTTAGGCCTCACGGGGTGGTGGGTTAGTGTGGGAGGGTATGTAGGCCTCCCGAGTGGTGGGTGAGGGTGGGTTAACCCCTTAATGACGTAGCGGTTAATAACCGCTATGGTGATTAAGGGGTTAGGGGACATTACATTGGCTATTGTAATTGTTGTGCATGTTTACCAGCACCGTAGGGGCATGGGCAGAATGAAGATGAGGATGAAGATGGCCTTCATCGTGGGTGCCTGTAAAAGGTAAGTGTAATATGTTTTGACTGTATTTATTGAATGTTATATGTATTTAAAATGGCCAAATGCATTATTATCCATATGTGGATAATAGTAATTTTGGCCATTACTGTATAGTATGTGTTAGGGTGGTGTATTTAGTTATAATTCTTGTTTATTATTTTTGAAGGTGCAACATTGGTACCCCCGGACTCCCGCAGAGACCCCCGCACTCCCGCTGGGACTCCCGCACTCCCGCGGGGACCCCCGCTTGGTGAGCCGGGGACCCATGGACACCTGCGGGGTCAGCCGGGGACACCCACGCGACCCCCGGACTCTGTTGGGACCCCCGCGGGGTCAGCTGGGGACACCCGCCGGCCTGCTGTATGGGTTTTGCGCATGCAAAAATAAAAAGCAAGAATTTTTTCTAAGTCCCGATTTCTTTGCGTCTACTCTGAATTTGTGTGTTCTGATCAACGCCACTTTCGCGTTTGCTAAGGTTGCGTTGCTTAGTGCATCCCACTTAAGGGCAGAATTTCAGCAAACAGGGTTGCGATCGAGCAAAGTTAGACTTAGAAAAAATTCCAGAAAAAAGTCATTTTTAGATCCCAAAGTGCCTGTTTGCGTTGCTTAGTGCATCGGGTTGACCAAAAAATCACGATCGAAGAGCACTTTGCTGTTTAAAAGTGACTTAATGGAGCTTAGTGCATAGCCCCCTATGTGTTCATGTATGCCGTTGACGAAGATGTCATGACAACCCCCTCAAGACCACGCCAGGAGGCAACACTGACAAGGAGACCAAGACAGGAGGAAAGCATCCTCCCAGACAACCTACCCTCGCCCGCCGCCAAAAGCACACCCGCTCCCAGAAGAACATCCGCTCCCAGAATACAACCCACATACGCTTGCATTGAGATGGTGCCCGACATCATCCTGCGCGAGCTGCCCCAGCCACTCAGGGAGAAGTATAGGTTTGCAAGTGCTCGTATACCTAGAGGCATGCCTTTTTAATTTTCAAGCACCACGTGCCATACTCGTTGTACTTAGGGTGGACCCACAATGTGAACTACGAAGGGAATCGCGAGAAAAAGGCTCTTCCTGAAAATTTGAGAAAGACTATTGTGGAGGAATTGCGGCGCTATTTTTCAATTACCGATCCTTTAATGTAAATCGTGCGAGACTCCATTAATGGCATTTTGCGGCGTACAAGGCATCGGCCCTGGAAGGACATCTGCTGGGGATCGAATTCGCTTCGTGATTGTCAGGAATCCACTCCTGGCTTTTGCTGGAGCCCACCCATCCGGAGCTTTGCAGGTTCCAGACAATCTATTCCCTGCTTCTGCAATCACCTGCCTCCTGCTGCCTCCTGTGCAGCTCTGGCCTGATTGGCCTCCTGTGCTATTTAGTGCCTGCCCCGCCCTGAGGAAGCTCTGGACATAGACTTTGCAATCCAAGTTGCAAGTGACTTTGCTTGTCACAGACTCCCTGTTTGGCCTGCTAGGTCTCCTTGTGCCTGGTATCCTGCTTCCAGTCCCCTGCTTCACAAGGCCTTCTTGCTTAGCAGACCCAGCGCTGCTTCCCTTGTTCCTGGCAGACTTCGCTGCCGCGCTGAAGCGGCTATGCTGGTGTCCCCAGTGTTTCCTGTGGCGTGTCTGCACCCCTGGTTCCTGTGGCCTTCCTGTTGGCAGTTCCTGTTCCCAGTGGTCTCCATCACTCTCGGCTGTACCCGGCTAGGGGGTGCCGTTTTGTGCTGAAGCACTGGATTCTGCAGTTCCTGTTCCCAGTGGTCTCCACCACTCACGGCTGTACCCGGCTAGGGCTGCCGTTCTGTGCTGTAGCACTGGATTCTGCAGTTCCTGTTCCCAGTGGTCGCCACCACTCTGGCTGTACCCGGCTTGGGGGTGCCATTCTGTGCTGTAGCACTGGATTTCCAGTTCCTGTTCCTATCCCTGAAGTACCTTCACCCAAGATTTCTTGTTGATGACCTCGGCTTGTTTCCTCGACCACCGCTCCTGTGCCGCCTGCCTTGACCCCTGCCTGGATAACGTTAACCCTACTTTCTCCAATCCTGACCTGGCTATGTCTGATTACGGAATCCGCACTCCGGACCTGACTCCGTGGCTTAAGGTCAGTGCTTATACATCCCCACCTCAGCCCCGCGGTCCGGTACCAGTTTGTGGCAAGCACGTACGTTACAGTGATTGCTTGTCTGTTAAAATGTTGATTCATTTCTGACTTGTTCATTGTTTAAAATTGTATTCTAATATGTTTTTTTTTAAATACCTGTATGTTTTTAATTACAGTACACCATTAATGTTTTTTTACTTACAGTACTCCACCAATAAAAATAATGTTGATTGTTGTAGATTGTATTCATACTGTCAATGTTTTTACTGTATTGGACACCATTAATGTATTTGTACTTACTGCACCCATCAATAAAATAAATTGCTGTTTTTTAAAATATACCTATGTTTTTAATTACAGTACACCAAGCATGTCAAACTCGTGGGCCGCGGGCCGCGGGCCGCATGCGGCCCACAATGAATATTTTTGCGGCCCAGCCAATGTGTCCCGGTTACGGCGGCGGTGAGGAGGATGCGGCACCTGGTAAGTATTCTCTATGTGAGTGAATGCTGCCGGGGGGTTTGGATGAAGGGCCGCATGGGTTTGAATGAAGGACGCGGGCCTTAGAATGCCGTCCGGGATGCAGGGGATTGGTCACAGGCAGGTCAGAGGAAGCCGGGGGCGGGGCTTCTGCTTTGTGCAGAGCACACAGTGAGTGTTGTGTCTGCCTTCCCGCTCCTGGCTCCTCTGCCTGCTGCGTGGTGTCCCCCGCCGGGCGGGCAGCCACAGGGACCCGGGGCAGGGGGTTGCCCCCTTGGCGCTCCCCCTTTGGCGCTCCCCCCCTTAGCACTCCCCCCTTGGCACTGCTCCTTTTGTTCCCCCCCTGGTGCTCCCTTTGCCCCCCCCTGGTGCACCCTT